>NW_026855408.1:0-14529 GCF_026571515.1 Ruditapes philippinarum
ATTTTTATTTAAGCCTTTAGAGTGCTATGTTTATTAACGCTTATCACAAGAGGCAACTGCGGTCAGAAATGTTTCATACTTTTGGCAATTTACTTTTCAAATCATTTTTATCGAACGAGAACCTGAACTGAAACTATTGCTTTATACGAATTGTGTATAAATCAGCTCGTTCCTAGATTCACGATAATGGATAACTAAACTTAAATTTCTTCACGTAAAAAAGCAAGTAAATAAATCTGAGCCTGTCTTAGGCACTCACCGCTTGCAGTAACGATACATGTCGGCAAATACATTTTTTATTAATATTATATTAAAATGATGTCATCAATGACGTCACACACCCTCGTAGCCTTTGATCAATATGGTGGTATTAAAGGTGACTTCATTAATTTACAAGACGTACTTTTCAATTCATTTGGTGAAGGGTTCACTGTTTAGCTATGATTTTGTATATATGTTAAAAGATACATTTCCTTATAAGATACTATATATTTTACACCTTTAGAAGTACACAAGTTTATGATAAAAGAAATATTCAAAGCCGGATCAACATGCGCTATTTTTATGATAATCAGACAAAAAAGTAGTAGGGGACCTATATAGTCCATAAAATTAGCTAATATAGAAGCAAATGTATTAATCAGTTTTGAATATTTCCTATTCTTATATCATCTTTGTTTTATTTACACAAATTTGTTTCACATGTTTAATATCATGCAAAAAACAAAAAATTTTGAGCTGAATTAAACTATTTACCATGCTCATATTTAAGTATTTTTAAATATTTGCGTAGGTTTATCTATGCAGAAAATCGGTTTTTGCTTGCAATATCATATGACATGTTTTAACGCTGGATTGTAACATGTGTTCATAGACAATACATAGTTGAGCTTATCTTGATTTCAAAGTGCAGGCTTTATTTAATACAATATCATTTTTCAATATTTTCATGCAAAGGATAATAAATTAAGACATTTTTTATATGCAACACAATATGAATAAAGGAATATGAATAATGTTAAGCGTAACAGCCTGTAAGGTATTATTGCTATAAATTTGATTCTTTGTTACAGCGGCCATGCAAGAACAGAACAGTTTGAATTTTTTGGCTACAGTAGATATTCAGTATAGTATATAAATAACACATGGGTTTGTGGGTAACAGTAAAAATATCATCCCGAGGAAAATACTGTTACCCGAGGCGTAGCCGAGGGTAACAGTTTTTTTACGAGGGATGATATTTTTACTGTTACTCACAAACCCATGTGTTATTTATTTTATTACCCCAAACAAAAATACTGTGATGATCTGAAATTGTCAACTAAATCTAACTGTAACAAAAATAAACCAAGAGTAACAATAACTAAACTGTCCTTACCTTTTACGTCTTAACTGTACTTTAGGTCTACTTGAGAAGTTTTCTTTTTCTTTTATTCTTTAAGCAAGTGATGATATCTACAAATCATAAACATACAATAAGCTAGGTTTTTGTTTAGAAAACAAAACACTAACCCATTTACACGGTTATGATCTGTGAAATCTGATCCTTCTGTTTCCAGAATATTCTTAGCATGGTTTTTGACAAAATAACGATGATATCCTATGTCTGTCTGTCCACCATATCTGTAATGTTTCACTGATTAAAATTGTTAAATAATCCTTTGTTGCATGCTTAAATCAGTTTGACACATAATTATTTACACTGCAATTACTTCCGTTGAAAACGGATGTTCACTTTTTGACTATTCAACAAAAAGATATTTTATACGCGAAAGGCACACCAGGTTGCAATCAACTAAATTTTATGAGTTTCATAGTTACTTCAGAGAAGAAATTGATGTCCTATCGGGGTTTAACGTTGAAAATAAGAATGAATCGAGAGAAAAATGGCGGCCATTTTATTTCATTTTATTTAGAAAATAGACCACTTGACCAGATTTTATACTGTTAAAAATACTGTTACCTATGTAACAGTACAAAATTCTTAGTCACGTGGTACACTTGCATTAACAGTAAAAATAACTCCCAGAGGCCTATGGGAAATTAGCATTACGAAAAAAATGAGGGGTAATAATGTTCACTATGTTAAACTATGTTTAAATAAGATGAACATTTACCTCAATTAGTATTTTCAACTTTAGAAGTCAATTATTTATTCTGAGAACAATCCTCAACTTATCTTCTTTAAGACTTTCGATTTCATTTCTTTGCTTTTTCGGCCAAATATTTTAATACAACTATATAAAACTTTCATAATATCACTATCTATAGAGCATTTGAAATAGTTATTTAGTTATTATATATTATTCAGTCAGGTGATGTGAACGTGTTAGTATGTATATCAAAGTAATAACAGTGCTGCTCAGTATAAAGATCTGTCCGTAAGACAGGTCAGTGCTTGATAGGAAGACAAAAAGTAAAAGGTGTAAAAAGGAACCTCAGACATATGAGACCTGTGATCATCATGTTATATAATCACAGAAGAAAAATTAACCCATATCCTTATGTAGTTTAAGAGATGTCAAAATGCATGCCGACGCCGGAGTGAGTACACTAACTCTCTCTTTTCCTTCAAATGATTAAATCATTTCAAGAAAAATCATACTACTTCATATTAAAAAAACTTTAATTTAATCTTAGATAAGCTTACAAATAAGCATTTTGTTTTTGTAAAGCAGTTTTAATTTATTATATACTTATAAATGAAACAATGAGAAATGTTGATGAAATAAGTGTGTATTTTCATTTTCCGTATTTTCACTTTAAAACATATTTTTCAATACAGTGAAACATATTTTCCGTATTTTTACTGGTATCTTGCCGGACTACTTTTTTCTTAATTCACTTAAGGTACAAAATTAAAAGGGATTTCTTTCAAATCATAAAATTAATGTAAAAAGAAAAAAAACATAATATTTATAATAAACAGAAAATTAAAGTTATTTTCTCTTTATACATGTACAGGACTTATTTTCATCTTGCGGTATGAAAATGTTCATATTTCACTTGTGGCGCTGCCACTCATGAACTATTTATTACATACCACTCGATGATAATAAGTCCTGTGTTTATAGAAAACAATTGAATATCCTCTATGGATTAATTAGTTCATTATATTATTTATTATATGGTTTTTTATATAGAATTGTCAAAATCAGGTAAATCTCGTCGAACATATTCCGGGCCTCTTTAAAACATGATATTATATAAGAATAAAGCTGCCTTTGTTTTCTGTGTATTCCGGGAACGATACGTTTAACGGAAGGTTGGCAAGATGAAGTTTGTACTGTGTCTATTTGTTGTGCTAGTGTCAATTGCTGTTGGTTATGGAGCATTATCATTTGGCCTCTTGGAGTCGGAATCAGGTAAGGGCGCGTTTTTTGCAAATTATGTTGTTAAAAATATACTATGCCCATCATTGAGTAAAATTTTTTAATCACAGGAATTTATTAAATCTATATAATTCTTACTGAATATGACTAATTTGAATGAAATAATAAGTAAGCTATGTATACAGAGCTGCGTTTCCTATTATGGGACAAGTTTTAAAAAGTTGATCTTTTCTTTAAAAAAAACCCCATTTTTTATGACATTATATATTCACATTGTGTCCCTCTATAGTATGTAGAATTTTAAACATAACATACCTACTTTATGTGAATTCAAAACCTGTTTTATTTTATATTCACAAAAATACTGTGTAGCAGTTATCAATATTATCAAATTTGAACATAGTATATCTTTCAGAAAAGATTCAGTATGCTATCATTTGATGTAAAACCAAACAAATAATTCAAAAACTAATTTACCTTTATATTCATGTATATACTATAACAGTTATCACTATGGATGATTTTAAATCGCCACTTATATTATTGTATCATTGTATTGTAAGTTTTTTTACTGCCAACTTGATTTGTTTGTGCAGATTTTTTTTTGAAGAGTTGATTGCATGACCTGAAAATGTAAAACTCATTCGCATGCTCTGACACATTGTTTCCATTATTTTCTATGAAATATCAGCCAGTTTATTTCAACACTAGGGCTTTTCTATACATAAACGTGCGAGTTCATACGAAACAAAAAAGAAAATAAGCTTAAAATAAGCTAAAAAAAAACCTTTGGAGTAAACATGCCGTCAATAACAGAATATGATCATATGTGTCATCCGGTAAATCAGATATTATAGACAGATATATCTATTTCAATCAAATAAGGCTTATAAGCCCATGAGGACATTATAACAGCATATTTACAAGATAACGAGCAGTGCATATATAGAGGATATTGAATGAGTGTAGGTTTAATACTAAATTTATTGAACGAGTTGAATAAAATCATATTGTATCATAGTTTGGGGACCTTTCTGTTGAAAAAGTGTCAGAGTTAAATCGTATACATATACATGCACAGTGCGGTAACTGGAGTGCAGGTATCAGTTACCCGCACTCCAGATCATGCCCGTTGATTGGCTCATTTTTGCTGGGGTTTACATATTGTGACGGCAGAGAAAGGGAAAGCGGCAGAAATATCATATTCAGATGCTCGATCATTGGTTACTTTTTCCCGGGGTTTACAATTGTGACAACAGGGAACGTGTTTTTATGTTTGACTATGATACAAAAGAGAAAGAACACCAAAACACTCGGCAATCTGATTTATACTCGGGGTTACGCCCCCTCGTACAAATCAGATAGCCTCGTGTTTCGGTGCTCTTTCTATTACTTATGCGAGCCGCTGGCGAGCATAATATTGTTTTATTCAACGAGGTCAATAAATTTAGTATTGAATCTCAACGTATAATATTCCACTTATCACATATATAAAATAAGAACGGTAAACTGTTATCAAAAGTCATTTTTCTTTGACGCGCTTAAAGTGTGACGCTAACATTAGCGCGCTTTAACGCTATGTTTATAGCGCAAATGACGTGACGTCAAAGTGTTATTACACTAGTGTAATATCGTTTTTATAACATGGCTTTATTACACTCCTGCGCCGCGGTTTATGTGATAAGTTATTGTACAAATCACAATATAACTATAATTTTAGAGAAGAAGGTCATTATAACAACTTATTCGTAAAAACTTATTCGTAAGAACGTACAAGTAAAAATATTGTTTGATGTTTATGTTTAACGCATGTAATTCATATAATGTAATGATTGTATGATTTACATGTCCTGTTCTGACATTGTTAAACTACCTGGATGAAAATTATATAATTTACAAGTGACTACATGCCTAGAAAAGTAATATCTATTAACTGGTTTATTTCGACACCTTTACTTGACATATAATATCGAATTTGAATATCAAAATGATTGTAGATATATATTTTCAAGTTTTTTATTTAGTTTTTTATTTTATTTTATTTATTTATTTTTATTTATTTACAAGGCTAACTATTTTGAGCATATAAGGTCTTATCCAATATAAGCGTCTATCAAAAAACTTTTTCCTTATATCAATAAATAACACATACATGTAATCTATTTAAAGCAATATTCGTCTTCGATTTTTCCACACCTTACACAAATGAGCCGCGTCACGACAAAACCAACATAGTGGGTTTGCGACCAGCATGGATCCAGACCATCCTCCGCATCCGCGCAGTCAGATCAGGATCCATGCTGTTCGCTATTAGTTTCTTTACTTGTTATAGGGTCTGTAAGCGAACAGCATGGATCGCAAACGCACTATGTTGGTTTTGTTGTGACGCGGCTCAAATTATTTTACTTAAAGGGATCTTACGTGGCTTAGGTCATCCGCCATTGTCTGTCGGAAATCTATGAGAAGAGACACGTAACGGGAAAACGATTGACAAACTTTTTTTAAAACCAAAGTAGCTTTCTAAATTTAGGGTTTAAATTTTAAAAAAGTTTGATATCGTTTTCTTTAAAAAGAAAGCCCTCCCTTGATTGTTTTAAGTCTTGCTTTTCCCAAAGTTATGAATAAAAAAAAATTCTTTTTTAAACCGGGCTTCCCCTTTTTGGCTTTCAGCATTTTCCAAAGTGTTTGCTACCCTGTTACCACAATTAATTTTAATCAAAAAAAATCCCAAAAACCTTTGATCACAGATTTTTTTTTTGAATTTTTATTTGTACATTTCTGCCATAAATGATTTGGTTTTAAAACGGAAATAATAAAATTATGGTTTGCAACATTTGAGCCGTGTCATGGCAAAACCAACATAATGGGTTTGCGATCAGCATGGATCCATGCTGTTCGCTATCAGTTTCTCTACTTGTTATAGGGTTTGTAAGCGAATAGCATGGATCCTGATCAGACTGCGCGGATGCGCAGACTGGTCTGGATCCATGCTGGTCGCAAACGCACTATGTTGGTTTTGTCGTGACGCGGCTCATTTTTTTTTCCAGTTTATGGAGAGACTGTAGAGTTTTGTAAATACAAAGACATCAGGATGCTTCCAGAATCTACAATAAAAGATTACGATAGCTGCGAAAAGTGTGTCTGTACAGAGAGAGGTCTTTCCTGCGCCACGTACGCATATTTTTATATTCTATTTCCTCTTTTATCCAATCTAGTTTTGTCTCCAATTAATTTTCTAAGGTATTTTACATTAATATACAATCATCTTATCTTTTTTCATAATAAAAATTTTGTTTATCAGATTAAAGGTAAGATTTCTTTTTGCATGTTTCAAGTTGCCTTTGATTCATTTCATATGCGCTGAACAGGCGTTCATCGGATACATTTTGAAGCCCCATATCATTATGCTGAATCATATAAATCATATTATCATCATATTTAATTCCTGTTCTTGATATAATTGATTCTTTTATGTTCAATAGTTTACCAACGGCATTCTCAGTCAGTGCTCCTGCAAATTCTAAATGTGTTAGTGTGAGAATAGGATGTGTAAACAAATGGAGGAGGAAGTCCAACAAAAACAAGAAGTGTCCAAAAAGCTGGATACCGCGGGAAATTGCCATGGTTGGAAAATAGACGACAGTTTATTTTCTTTTAAATGAAAACATTCAAAGATTAACCTAAATGTCTACCTGTTGCAAAACAATAGTCTTTGATTTTTTGTTCTACTTTAAGTACGTTAAGTCAATTTGTCTGTATAGAATTATTTTCAAATGGAGAGAATTATAAATAAAATGATATCATATATAGTATTTGTTCTTGATGTTATAAAAAGAGATTTGTGAAGTTGGCGGCCTAACGGCCCGGTGTCCTAGCGGTGTGGTCTCGACGACCTAGCTGCCCAGTGACCTAGCGACTAAGCGGCCTAGCGGTGTGAAGTTGGCAGCCTGGTGGCCCAGCGGCCTAGCGGCGTGAAGTTAGCGGCATTTCGGCCCAACAGCCTTTCGGCGTTAAGTTAGAGGCCTAGCAGCCCAGCGGCCTGACGCCATAAACTTTAAGCATTGTTGAACGATTTGAATTAAGTTTTACATGCATATTTTATCATTTTAAAGTTACAAAAAAAATAACAAAATAACATTCAGAAAGTTTTTGTTTTCCAGCGGTGAGGCAGCCTAAAATTTTCAGTTGAAGAAATGTTATAAAAAAACAATAAAAACGGCACCTTATGAAGTTCTTAAGACGGCACCTTATGACGTTCTTATTTTTAATATTTAAAATATATAAAATATATATAAAAAGAAAAAAACACTTTGAGAAAAAAATTTGATTTTATATTTTTTTGTGAAGTTGGCGACCAAATAGGCTAAAATTTTAGTTGTAGAAACGTTATAGAAAATTCAGAACGGCATTTTATTTAGTTCGAAAGACATTGTTATTTTAAGGATATAGACATAGAAAAAATCACTTTGAGAAAACTTTTTTTATTTTAATATCAATTTTGTGAAGTTTGCGGCTTTGACGGCCTGAAATTTTAATTTTGAAGAGTTTTTCAAAGAAATTAAAACGACCATTAATTAAGTTTTAAAGAGATATCTCATCATTTAAAAGTAACATAAAACGAACAAATATCACATTCAAAAGGATTTTGTTAACCAGCGGCCTGTCAGCCCAACATTTTATTGTTGTAGAAATGTTCTAAAAAGAATAAAAACTGCAATTTACGAACCTCTTAAGACTATTCTTGATATTAAAAAGGTAAATAAAAAGAAAAAATCACTTTCAAAAATCTTTTTGAATTTATCATTTTTGTGAAGTTGGCGGCCTAGCGACCTAATTTTTTACAGTTGTAGAAGTGTTCTAAAAAAATAAAATCGGCATTTTATGAAGTTTTTAAGACTATTTTTGATATGCATAAGGTATAAAAAAAGAAGAAAAATCACTTGGACCGAACCTCTTGATTTTAACATTTTGTGAAGTTGGCAGCCTGCCCAGCGGCCTAAAATTTTACATTTGTAGAAATGCTATAAAACAATTAAAACGAGATTAAATGAAGTTCATCAGACAATTCTTGCTTTTTAAAGATATTTAAAAAAAGTCACTTTGAGAAAACTATTTTTATTTTATCATTTTCGTTAAGTTGGCGGCCCAGCGGTCTAAAATTGTTTAAATTTTATTTTTAAAAAAAAACAATTAAAACGGCATTTAATGAAATTTGGGCCAGAAGTTGGTAACTGTACGGGGAACCATGAGGAAATAAATGTACAGTTACCTGAGACAATCAGAAAAAGAGGTATATAGCCCTTAAAGGGCTGTTGGTGCTAAGTAAAGGGCCTGTCTTTCAAGCTTTTACTCACCAAAGCACACCATCCGCGTCGTCTCTCTGCCTGCAACGTAGGGCTACTCCCTTTGGTATAAGTCAGGACACCGGTAGGTAGCTGGTCCACCGTTCAAGTTCTGGTATTTTTTGCCATCATGCCCGGTGCCTTCTCAGCGACGAACACACTCCGAGGGGAAGTGGGTAGCTTTTTAGTTTAGTTTCAAGTTTCCAATATTACCGTTTAGTAATTAGTCAAGATGTCCAATAAGCAATGTCTCTTATCAAAATGTTTCCAAGAGTCTTTAACACACTTTTACATTTAATTTCTTATTCTTCTTAATAATTTTATTTCTCTATTCATTCTCCTTAGAAATTCTAATTCTTATTCGTATCCTTAACCTCAATCATTCTGTCTTCATTCTTACAAATTCTGTCTTAACTTATATTTGTCGCTACTTATATAATATTCCCAAGCCACTATTATTTTTAATAATTATTTGATTAACCAATGGAAATTGAAAAACATTAACCAATGAAAAATTAAAAAAAAAAAAAAAAATAATGAAAAAAGTAAAACAGTATCGCATATTTCTTAATCTTCTTAAAAATACATTATGTAAATATATAATACATATCCTATACGTTACATATCCTATATCCTATAAGTTTCTTATAGCTACAAAGTAGTATACATTAATATCACCCAGACTAAAAAGTGTTGATAAGAATCATTGAAGATTTCTAAAAGAGAAATAATTAAATTAACTGTCAAAAGAACTGACATAATAAATAAAATTATAATTATGTTGTTTTTTTCAAGTTGTGATATTTTATTACTTAGATAAACTTTACTAAAAATATGCCTTATGGCTTTTAACATCTAAACAGTTAGATAGTTAACACTATGATTATGATTTCAACACATTACATAAATCTGAAAATAAAGCGTTTATCATAAAAAAAAGAAACAGAACAATAGATCACATACATACTCACAATTATACATAAGAATATTATTAGTTTTATTTTATTTTTGACATTTTATAATTTTGCTATATTGATTATTTTATTTTTTATAAAAAGACTTGGGTCAAATATGCCGTTAGTGGGATATGACTTTATTTAATGCTTTTGAGTGGATTTCTGATTTATCCGTGAAAATTCTATTTGATAATTTCAAGTGAAAATTATTAAAATATAAGTTCACACTTTTCAATGACGAGACAACTTTTTAAAGATTTTCCCAATGTGGTACCTCAATTTTATTTTTGCTGACAATCCTGACAGCTGTTTGAAGAAAAGCAAAGCTAAAATTGATTTCAAAAAGTATTAAAGAAAAAAATATTTTTACAGTCTTGAAAATACACTTCCTTCCACATGCAAGACTGCTCTTGGTGACATTTGTGCATATTTAAGTATCATACGAGCAATAACTGCCTAATGCAATATGAAAACTTGAAAATCAATGAACTTCATATGAAAAACCTGTGACAATAGTCAGTGGCCAGGAATATTCCTAGAAAAACATCTGTTAGCACTTATAAATTCAATAACAAGTATAACGTAAATAACATTAAAAATTTCTGAAGAAAAAAAACACATCTGGAATTACTCATGCATAACAAGACAAAAGTCTATAACTATACATGCCTCTTGATTTTATTTCTTTGTTTTGTTTGACTTTAAGTCACAACGACACTATTCAGGTTACATGGCAACTTTCAAGTTTGACTGGTGGAGGAAGACATGCATCATTTCAGGCACAAACGTACACCTGAAAAGAACCATCTACCTTCCATACGCTAGGCCATAATCAAAAGTCCCTGATAGGATTTGAATGTACAACATATTAAACCACTGGATCCCATCTGCAGTTCTGCTGGAGACGTAAAAGGCATACATTATTATTACAAATTAAACACTTCAACGCAATGTCCTGACCATTACTAAAATAAGAACAAGATCAACAAAGAAGGGCGGCATTCAATGAACATATCCCCAGCACAAAACCACCGGCAAGGAGACCAGCAGGACACCAGACAGGACTGAGCACTGTAAAGGTAATTTAACATTGAAAATTATTAAATAAAATAAGTCGTGTTTAATGGAATAAAGCAATTATCTAGACCCCAAAACAGATAATAATCCAGCATTAAGTTCCCATTAGGACACGTTTTTTTTTCAATTACATTCTACTAAACATTGAAACAAAGTCTGTCAATGAGAATCGTATCTTCATGGCTGTCTCATGTTTTAATTGTAAATATACAGACTGGGATAATGTTGAATAAATTTTTGAAAATATGGTTCTAAACTTAAAACAGATGCTAAGCATTCATAGTTAGTTTAAATTCGATATAATTTTAGATAAGGAAAATAATTTTGGATATTTTTGTTTATTTACCTGCCTACCCTACCCAAACTTGCATGGGTTTCGGGAGGGGAAACAAAAATAATTTTACGACTGACCTTATCACAGTATTTATTTTCTTCAAAAGTGTGAGAATTTTAAATGGCAGATATTATAATGGTCTATGTGTCGAATCCCATCATTGACGGTTTGTGTGCATACTTGCAACTATATTTCATTGAAGAAAATGAATGATACAAAGTGTTGACAATTTTAAAATACATGTATAATGGCATGAAAAAATATTGTCTTATTCCTGGAGATATGGATTTAAGCAGTATCTGCTAATTGTTTTTCTTAAATGAACGTATAAAAAACTTTACATTTCACTTAAATGTTTTAGTGAAATTCTTAAATATTTCATTCACAAAAAGTTTGCAGAGTCTATAGTGTAAGATCAAGGGTATACATGTAGTTCTAAATGCTTAGACAAGGTAACTATATAAATTATGTGTATACGTGTATGTAAGCCCTACCTGTACCGGATGTATGTTTCAGAATACAAACTTTAGATTTGAGATTATCATGTTTGGTTTATAAATACGTTGCTTGAAATACTTTATGCCGATCTGAAAGCTGGGGTATATCCTAGTCCAACTTATAGTATTACGCGACGAGATATTGTGCTATTTTGTGTACGGACAAGATCTACCTCCCCCCCCCCCCCCCCCTACATAATTTTAGAATCTATCTTTGGCACGTCAATAATTTGACTATGCAGTCCTACGCATTTATCCCTCAGACCTGATGAATTTAAGTAAGCCCTTTTCAGCTTGTAAATCACTTTAAACTGTTTATCTCCCATTATACCTTTATAAGAGATAATCATCTTTATGTTCATAAATATAGTTACATAGTTAGGTGTCACTGGTACTCATTTTTAAAGTCATTACCAATTCGAAAATAACTATGATTTGACAATAATCAGTTGTGAAAATAGTGTAGATACTTTTTGCTTTGTGAATGGGGCCCTATTTCGGCCCCAGCCTGTGTAAAAAAATACAAGAACTGTCGTTCGAATTAAGGAACCAAGACCTTGACTGGCATCAAAGGTATCGTTACTATAAGAAAGTGTGTTTCAATAATATGGAAACTGTAACAAATATTGTCTAATTCTCAGTTAGCCCAATATTATTTAAAAATGATCTGTTGATGAATGACAAAAATATGACTAGACACAGCCATCAATGTAGTATTTTGACATTGTATAACCATCATCTTTTAAACTGTCAACCTGACCTTTGAATGTGACAAGTTTTCCTAATGTGCAACAGAAATAAGCCTAGTTATTTTAAAACGCGTTCACAGATGACAGAATTGATAATCAGATATAACCATCGATGTACTTTAAACAGCTTATGAAACTATAAACCTTAAGTCCTAGTGTGACCTTGATGTTTAAACTACAAACTCATTTCTATATACCTTTTAAATATCAAGAATATACGGAAGCGTCCTGGTGCCAATTTAACATGTTCTATAAAAAACATAACTCCTACGTAGGACTTTGCAACTCCTTCGTAGGACTTTATAACTCCTACGTAGGAGATGAAAAAGCTTAATTAGGAGTTTATAACTTCTACGTAGGAGTTCGTAAGTCCTACGTAGGACTTTATTAGTCCTACGTAGGACTTTATAACTCCTACATAGGAGATATAAAAACCTAATTAGGAGTTTTAAAGCCCTACGTAGGACTTACAAACTCCTACGTAGGACTTTATAACTCCTACGTAGGAGATAAAAAAAGCCTAATTAGGAGTTTATAACTCCTACGTAGGACTTTTTAACTCCTACGTAGGAGATAAAAAACCTAATAAGTAGTTTTAAGTCCTACGTAGGAGTTTGTAAGTGTTCCTCTACGTAGGAGTTTTAAAATTCTACGTAGGAGTTATAAACTCCTAATAATGCTTTTTTATCTCCTACGTAGGAGTTATAAAGTCCTACGTAGGACTTATAAAGTCCTACGTAGGAGTTATAAACTCCTAATTAGGTTTTTATATCTCCTACGTAGGAGTTATAAAGTCCTACGTAGGACTAATGAAAGTCCTACGTAGGACTAACAAACTCCTACGTAGGAGTTATAAACTCCTAATTATGCTTTTTTATCAACTACGTAGGAGTTATAAAGTCCTACGTAGGAGTTGCAAAGTCCTGCGTAGGATTTATCTTTTTTTTATAGAGCATGTTAAATTGGCACCAGGACGCTTCCTTAAGAATAGTCCTTAGAATTTCTTAAAGTGCCCTTTTTATATTTTTTATAACATTTATACAACTTAAGTTTCCGGCTGCCAGGTCGCTGGAAAACAAAAACTTTCAAAATGTGATTTTATTTCTTTTATGTAAGTTTAAAATGACAATATATGTATATAAAACTTAATCAATAATTATTTTAAATTCTTTGACAAATTACTACAATACTTAGAGTTTAGGTCGCCAGGCCGCTGGGCCGCTTGGCCCCCAACTTCACGCCGCTAGGCCGCTTGGTCTCTTGGCCACCAACTTCACGACGCTAGGCCGCCAACTTCTCGCCCCTAGGCTGCTGAACCGCCAATTTCATACATCTAACAAAAAAGGGAGAAGAAATTTACCGTGCTACTTCCAAAATATTATTGAGAGTTGTTTACTATTTTCATATCTGCGGTTTAAAGTATTACTCTTTAAAAAGCGATTAGCTAGGAATATTATGGAAGCCTTGGAGGGTCACTTTTGAGTTTCGACTTATAGATTTATTTTACTATTTTCTTATGACTTTTGATTTATGACTTTTGATTTATGACTTTTGATTTATGACTTATGGATTTTGTTATTTCCCACGTGCTTGCCATTATAATTATAATTTCCAAGGAAAATATGGTAGAATATGACAACGATTCAGACGAGGTAAGTTCATTTACTTAAGTTTCCTGGAGACTTATTTAAAGTGACATTATGCCCATCTATAGGTATATAATGAATGAACAGGAGAGAGTCAAAATAAATTTTCATTTTGCCATATTTTCTTTTGATTTAATAATTTACTTTGCATAAGCAATAAATAACCACTGGATTCATACGAAATTTCAGTAAATATCTTTTAGAATTTACCTGTAATTTTCAATTTATAAAAAGAGTGGGGCAGTCTTTTTATATTTTAGGCAGATTTTAAATTTTATCCTAAACATTTTCCAATATAATATGTTGGTCAAACATCATTTAAACAGTCAATCTCTTGAAATATAAAGTCAATTTAGCTCAACTTGACAATGAAAATATGAGCATAATGTCACTTTAAAAAACAAAATATGTGGGCTCATATGCAAGAACAGAATGTTATTCTTATATAAGCCTTTTAAATTGATTAAGAAAAGAAAATACTTTGCTTGCATTGCATTGCATTGCATTGGGTTTCCATTTTTTATTTTGATTTCCGGAACAGGGATATATAATCTCGAATTGACATACAGCGTATGAATCAAACGCTTTATTTTTAT
>NW_026855409.1:0-135179 GCF_026571515.1 Ruditapes philippinarum
CTGATAGAATCTTTATTTAATCCCAGATTACTATTACGATGAACCCACACGCTTTGTCTAGCTTTTAACACAGCGACAGCGTCAGCTGTAAAACAGTCGTGATTTGAGTCGCCATAAATGTTTGTCCTAGTGTTTGCTACACCATCAACCATTATATCCGCGTACAGTGCTTTTTGATAATGCACGCAGAATGAGAGGGTAAAAAGGTATGTTCCCAATATTGTGGCATTAAATTTTCCTGTCTTACTGTTGTAGGCATTTCCTTCATTGAAGAGTACTACAGGAAACACTATAACTTGACCTTTAGGAGCGGCAGTGTAGGCATTTAGCCTTGCCTTGAATGCCACAGTTGGTGTCACAGTTTGATCTGAAACAATATCATAAATGAGGTTTACGAAATGATATGTCTATGAAAGAGACAATAAAGAATGTTGAATGAGTGAGCAATTGCTAATTGGCCACCTACATTTTATCACATCTTGTTTAAAATATTGCTTGTATGTAAAACAAAACTTTATTGAAATTCAGTAACGGCAAGATGCATAATGGAACGGGTTTACATGGTCAACCTTCAAACAACAACTGCACAATGAAAGTATTAAGACATATATGATATTGTTTCAATACTATATATCTCAATTCGATGCGACAATTATAGCAAGACACCTTGTCCTTATTGGTACAAGTACTTATATAACTATGTATCTAATTTTACAGATAATGTAGTGGAACTTGGAAATATTTTTCATAAAATACATAATGCATTTTATTTTATTTGATTGATATGTAATTGTGTACAAAACTAAAATAACATTTACAGAGATTGACAGGTTAATATTATATCGTTTTGGAGAAGGTTATTGAAACATCAACATTAATTAGGTTTTGAATACTTCAATTAGTCAAATGGTCATAGGTAAAATTGAATATGTGAAGACATAAAGTACGACCTACATAGCATTGTTTTGTTCTTGAACAATAATGTGAATGAACTAAAATTTATATGACTAATTAGTTTTACCTTTTAGAATTTGCAGTTCCTTTAATTTTGTGTCAATAACCTCTGTCGTTTTGTTTTGAAGTGCTTCAATTTTCTCACTTAAATTTTCCTGTGTTGTTTTAATGGCATACGAACTTCTTGCCTCTTTTTCATCGATTTCATTCAGTTTACGGTCAACACTTTCTACTGTTTTGTTTTGTAGTGCTTCCACTTTTTCATCCATTTCATTCAGTTTCCGATCAACACTTTTCACTGTTTTGTTTTGTAGTGCTTCCTCTTTTACATCCATTTCATTAAGTTTCCGGTCAACACTTTTCACTGTTTTGTTTTGTAGTGCTTCCACTTTTTCATCCATTTCATACAGTTTACGGTCTACACTTTTCACTGTTTGTTCCATTTCAGATTTCATACTCTCCATTTGGAATTCCATGCGAACCATTTTCTCTAACACTTTCTCTTCGAAATCATATTTTGAACAGTGTGGTTCACCCGACTTTGCAAACATAAGAAGATAATTCAGAAAGAAAATTTTACAGAATGAAATCCTCATTTTTATTTTGAAACTTTCAGATGCTTCTATCAAAATAAGAAATACTTAAAATGTATTGGGAAAGAGGATAAGATTTGAGAGAACAGTACAAACTTCAATGTTTTAACCTAAAAGGGTAGTTTAAAAATTACTTTCATATTTTTTACGTCTCAGAATTAATAACTCAGCTGTTATCATAAATAACACCATGGCATGGACAATAATGTCTTTGGCTTTAATATTTGTATAATTTCTGTAGTTGTAGCACGCAAATGACATGCAATAGATAAGCAACCTAAATTGTTGTGTTTTTTTCTATTTATTTATTTATTATTATTATTATTACTTTTATTTTTATAAGTAATAATAATATTATTATTATTATTATTATTATTATCATTATTATTATTATTGTTATTATTATTATTATTATTATTATTATTATTATTATTATTATTATTATCTCATAGGTTTGAGGAACTAAAATTTTAAGAAAGGTAGAAAAGGTTAAAAAAAAGAATGAAATTAAAAGATTAAGGAATAGTTCATAATTATATAACTTCTGTGACTAGTTAGTACATCATGCTAGCTAAAATCACTTTTCCTATTTATGATATAAGTTTTATTATTTTTAAACTCTTTCTAAACTTTCCTTTAAATCGGGAGGATATTGAACTTTGGCATGCTCTTTTGAACTATCAAACATACATTTGTAGTTTTTAAATTGATAATGGATTTAGTAATAATATAAATTTCCTATCATTTGTCATACGAAATGTTGCTGCAACAATCCAAATATTTTGTGAATGAAAGTTTACAAAAATGTATAGGCACAAAGTGACATTCCTGCGCATGTCCAAACTTTCCATTTTTGAAACCTCGAGTACTGTTCTTTCATGGTAAATTAAGCATTATTATCTTAAATTCTGGCCTTAGCAAAATACATGACGACGCCATAGATGGAGTAAGTTTCATGAGGAGTGAAATGATATTTATGTAAACCGGACTGGCAAAATGTGAGGACTGCATTTTAGAAATGGGCGAAATGAAATTTAGGAAGAATGCAAGGGAGAAATAAGAGGACCAATCATGCGAAAACATATTTTGCATTATAAGATTCAACAGTCAACATGGACTATAGAAAATTTACAATGACTGCATGGGCAAAATCAGAATCATGAAGACTGCATAGGCAAACTGATAATTATGAGACTGCACGCCTTGGGTGAAATTAAATTTTAAGATAAATGTATGGGCGAAAAATTATTTTCGAAAGCTCTATGTACGAAAATTGCATTGGATAAATGAAATTTACTAAAACTGTATGAGGGAGTGAGATTTACGAAAAACTGCATGGGCGAAATAAGATTTACGAATTTTGCATGGACGAAATGAGATTTACAAAACTATATGAAATGAGATTTACGAAACATGTATGGGCGAAATGAGATTTACGAAAACTGTATGAGCAAAATGAGAATTTTATGACGATTGCATGGGCCAAATGAAAGTCATAAAGACTTCATGGAAGAAATGAGTCAATCTGTAACTTTTCGAATATTTGTTAGCATTGGTAAAGGATAAGGTTGGTGTCGGGTTGATAACATCAATCACTCGCAATACGTCGCCGATAACCAATAATCCATCAGTTTGTCATGATTGTAATAGCCTTAAAGTTGAGATTGTATTAATACAGTTATGCTAGTATTAAAGGATACATACTTATTAAACTTCCCTCAACATTTGTTTTGTACTGAATAACAGGATAAGTATTATATCATGATATTTTAATGAATATCTCACGACCTTTTATGCCCTAACTTCACATCAATTGTAAAAAAATGAAATTCTGCCAAGTTAAAAGCTTTTTCCCATGGTACATTTTCAGTACATTCATTTTTCTAAGAAAAAATCAAAGAAATTAAATAAAATTGAAAATAAATAAATAAAAGTTGCACAGTATTTTTTTTTAATTTGTGAAACTCCTATATCGTTGTTGATACACTTGTAATGAGATGAGGTTATTGTCTAAAAGTTTCCATAAAATAACTTTCGGTATTCAATATACAGGTGGGTCTACATAAATAATAAAAGAAATGAACTAATATTTCAGTTCAATGAAATACCTTTCATGCTGTAAGCAAATTGAGTATGACTACTGTTGCTACTTACATTATCACTAATACTGCTGCTGGGCTGCTACTTTTGCTGCTCCTGGTTATTCTATTTTGTTACATTTCTCTTTCCCCTTTCTACTTTTGATTCGCATATAATAAGAATAGATCTAACATAAAATGAGATCAAGTGCTTTAGACGCTACTTGATACTTGATAATAGTTTAAGTGTTTGGAAGTTAAATAAAGCAAATCATGACTCTAGAGACGTGCTGCTAACGCATGATACTTCGAGAACTGAGAACAATGCATGACTGTAAACCATGTTAACGACATTAGGAACACACACGCAAAAAAGAGAAAATAAGACAGAATGAAATGCAGAATTAAAGAAAACGATTGTTTACAGAACAAAATGATAAATAGATAGATAAGAGGGTAAGTCGTAAGGCTTTTAAATAGATGATATCTAATAGATGCAACTTAATGTAAGAACAATTATAAGACGGAATATTCGTAGCATTTATATATTATAGCATGACTTTTTCGTCTAAGATATTTGCTTTGGAAGAAAGAAATGAAAATCATAACACGATGTTACCAACTTCCTGTGTAAAATTGAAATTAGAAATAAGATACATCTTCCCAAATATGCATAAACTATCGATCATGCAATTCAAAATACTACCTACAAAATAACAGTTTTACTTACTTAAATCGAATGTTAATAGAATATCATATTAGTTAATAGGTATGGTCAGGATGATACCTTTGTCGAATATGTGCATACTTAGTTTGATTTTACGCGCTGGATTTAAGTTTAAACTAAACTTTAATGACACTTTGTTAACTGTATAATTATACAACATTACGTCTCATCTGCAGTTTGGCGATTGCGTCAGAGTGGAATGCATTTTCATATTTTATCTAGTAGTTATTAATCAGCATTTTACATGTTAATTAAATAGTAACTTTCAAGTCCGCTCGATGATATTTATACTCAGTGACCCCAAAAATTATCGTCCGGCCGGCCGCCGTTAGCTTTTAAGTATTACTTAAAACTCGAAGGCGCCCGCCCGATGAGCAAAATTTTCAGCTGCTGCCGTCCGAAAGTCACTGCCGCCGGACGGACGGACGCCGGCCGATATTGCGATTTTTTGGAGAAACAGACACCGCCCGGCGGCATTTTCTTATTTGTGACCTAGGCTTTAATGGGTGAAACGTATGATCTGCGAAGGTGTGAAAATTACACTTAGCTTGCCTTGATATCAACTATAATGGCTTAATTGATTGTTTATCATCACCTTCAATAAATATTTTGATATAATGTAATAGAAATATCATTTTATCTTCTGTAATGGATTAAATAACATGTGATTAAGGGAAACTGTCCGTGAATTCGGATAATCACTGAATCAGATAAAAGTAAACAACAATTGACAAATGCTGGTACGAATATTTAATCATGTCTCAGCCTTCTGTTTATCATCCTAGATTAACTTACCCTGGAGGATATAACATTTTTGCTTATTTATTTATTTTTATTTATCTATTTATTTTTGTATTCACATGTATTAAAATGAACGATAAGAGATTGCAAAAATAAATAATTTTATTGCAATTTCAAATGCATTTCGGTTTTCTTTACTTAAACTATCCTGCCAATAACATGAACAAACATATAAAAAAAACCTTCTAATCCTGAAACCTTTCTAATCCGGAAACCTTTCTAATCCGAACTTTTCTTCTAGTCCGGACGAGTTCGGATTAGACAGGTTCCACTGTATATTCATTTGAATTCGTTTAGAATATTTAGTAGACTAGACTATGTGTCACGTCTTCGCAGCACAATTGGAGAGTTATAATTCCTCAAGAACACCACAAACGGCAAAATTGAAAATGTTTCAGACTAGGTCTAATTGAGCCTGTTCATGGAAGTACTGTAAAGTGTAAGCTACTGTCCATGCCCCTTAACACAGGCTAAGGCAGTATCTACATTTAATCATGTTATGATAAAATTTTGAATTTAGAAACAATCGCAGATGTTATCATACGGCGGTGATTCATACAGGGTAGCAAACCAATGCCTACATCCACAGCAATTTTTTATTGTTATTCATTTCATTTTTTTTTTTATCTAAGTACGGTAAAATAGAATATGTTCAGAACTTATAACCATAGAAAGTTATTTCTTCTTCTTTTTATTTTATTGACTTTATTGAATTGAGTTAGGAAATAACGGATATTCTTCTGTAAATACATCACATGTCTTGTCCCAATTCTTTTGTTTTACGTTAGATAACGACTACAGACTTATGGTAAGAGAGAATTCTGTTATCATTAAAGCATGATTCTATGTTGGAAAAGGAATAAACTTAACTACTTAATTAATAAATATAAAGGTTGGAAATTGAAAGAGAAAGGAAAAAAAAACTGTTAAAAACAAATATTCCATACCGTTCAAATAATTCGTACTTTTAGAATATTTCAAGGACCAGGCACTCATTAAATTAAGGTGTATTTGTTTGCTACTGTAACTTAATGTATTACTAAAATATTGCAGTTATCAACATTAAGATCTTTTTTAAAAAAGAGATAATTACTTTGACTATCAGTGTTCCCACTTCTATCTTTCTTTAGGGGTATTTTTACCCCTAACCTTTGAAAACTTAAAATAACAATTAGGGGGTATACAAATTTGTACAATATATGACGTATGCTCAAAGTGCAAAAAGTGTTTAATATCTCGTGGTTAATATGATGAAACAAAAAGCACTTAAACTTCGTTACAAGAAGGAAATAAAATCAACCTAGAATACAATAGAGAAACGTGGCAAATTTTTAGTTTGACTTTATTCATGTAATTATTTCTGACATTCAATAGTTGATGTAAGTTTCAAAAAATATATTTCAGATATTTCATTTAAATGACATTTTATTGATAAGATTTCCCACAACCCCATGGTAATAGCGACGCTATGGCTATACTTAGCATAACCTCAAAATGTGTTAAGGTTAACGAACAAGGGTCACCACTGGAAAAAAACAACTACTTTTTCATGCACCACCCCAAAATAAGCACTAACGCTTTAGGGGGTGGTGCAATATAGGAAATAGCAGGCAAAAGTAAATAAGCAAACAAACAAACAATATATATCAGCAGTTGAGTTACATTGGGCAAAGAGTGGTTAATCGGATCTGTGTGTATTTTACTCTAACAGCGTTTATTTATCTTTCACTGCAATAAAATGCTGAATTTGCGTGGGAAGTCGCCTACAACAGCACCAGTGACGAATATCGTCAAAGTTGCATTTTAATATATGAATGATCGGCAACTATCAATTAGTCTTGGCACATGTAAATTATTCTTGTATATAACATTGAACTGCATTGTACAGAAGGCACTGCCCATGGACCTGACCGTCAGTTCAAAGAAAAAAATCTGACAAAAGCAATGATAAATATCTAAGAATTGTTGTGGTGTTCAACCTTAATGTCTTAATCAATTGAACATTGTATACACAACGCTCTCTCGCATAGTAAGACCGGTGTACACAATGTCAATTTAATTATTTCCTGTACAATCGGAACATCCTCGACTATTATCTTTAATAACCCCGGAGGTAATACGGATTAAAGTAGATCTACTACGTGGTTTCAAATGTAAACAAACTATAGAGTGTAATCTTCGTTAATGTAAGACAAATATTTATATTTGATATCGAAAGGAAAATTAAGTCTGTTTCATACAATTATGATTGAAAATATGCCTGACGACCATCTTAAAATGCCAACTGATGTACAATGTTTAACGAATCCAACTAAATATCAACAGGTTGGCATTTTGTACTTTCGGATTCTACAACCATTATAATAAATATATAAATAATGTATTGTTTTCTTTTGTTTATTTTAGATGAACTTTTACTTGATATATTGGAAATAAACTGCCAACAACTCCAAGCATTAAATTACTATTTGTTTACATGTTAAATTTCTTACCGCAATACCATACACGTTCTGTGTATTCATCCTTGTATTCGAAGACTGTCGGAAATGGCCGATAAGTTGCGAATGATACCAGTAAGGTGGGCCATTTCTGTTGTTTTCTTGACCGACTAATTAGGTGAGTTAGTTTTTTTATGGCTCAATATACTTTTGGAGGTATACGGTGGTTCTACTAAGTTACCAGGTCATGTAGGAAATATATGGACAATGGGGCATCTTTAGATTTTCTTCCACAGGTAAATCTAGAAAGCCGCCACATGACACATTATTTGCCATAGAAAGTGAATTGCAAGATGATAATAATAATAATAATAATAAGGTGGCTTTAAATAAAGTAATTTGATAAAATTGAAGGCTGTTGAATTTGACTTTCAAATGATCTGTGATTTAATCCATCAAAATTTAGTCCAGCATATTTCATTATATTGTCTTATTTACAATGGTATATGATTGTCCAAACATTAGCATGTATAAACATATTCTCATTCGCGATAAATTATTACTTATGATAAGATGTGCAATTCAATAAATTTTCAATTGTTAAGACAATGCCTCGTTTTCAATATAAGGTGGTTATAAAGTTGTTAATGTTATGTTATTAATGCTGTTTTATTATCATGTGCTTTGTGCTATAGAACTGATCCATCTTTTGGCGAATATCTTATATGCATGTCATATATTAATCATTTGATATAAACCTGCTTGTATATACAAAATCGTAGATGCCTTTAGCAGCCACTATTGTATTTTTTTGAAATCATCAATCATCCATTATAGGGTTAATATCAAAATCTTGCAAGCTGAGAAGGATCGTGACTTAGATGGGGCCCCCATGACCAAATTGGTTATGTCTGCAACTTTTAATCTCTTCCATCAACAGCTGTTGGTTAAATCCAGCCATAGACTATGAATCCTACCATGTGAAGAAGCTATCGAGAATTTTCTCAGGTCTTATATATAATATACTATCAGTGTTTTCATTCTAAATATTACAAAACTATCACATTCTCCCATTCTAAAATGCAATTGTATTCATTCTATTACAGTGATTTTTATTTTTATTCTACTGCACATATGCTTAAATTATTGCAATGGTTTCACTTTACTAATGGTTTAGGTATATTGTTGTTTTCTCGCTTGTCCAGTTTGGCAATGAGGTATGAATAAAAAAAAAACTGCTCTGCACCGGCGAGAACCCGGGTTACCTTTGGAAAAGGGAAAAACTGTATTATGCACTACTCCAAAAAATATCAACTAACTTAGGAATATGGCAAAATTAAATTATATCTTACGAAGGGTTGTTAATCGAATTGCTTTGTTTTGTAGTCATACAGCAGTTACTTCCCCTTCACTACACAGAAACGACAGCCGGTGACAAATATTCTTCGACTTGAACTTGGAATTTTCCGTATATACCAATCATTCTTGTGCATGTTTATAACATTGAAGTATCCTTTAATTTTCACTGACGGACAAGGGCAAATATTTATGCATATTATAATAGTGCACGTTTATAACGTCGTTTTCAAAGAATAACTGTGACGTTTTTATACTTTTATATACACGGCTGCTGTCGATGAAGAAATCTCACTTTTTCTAAAAAAAAGAAGATGCTTGCAGTATAATAAATTTGTTATACATCTGTCTGACAGTTTATATGGCCGTTCATAAACGTTGGTTTGAATATAATATATATTATAAACTACCGTTTATATAGGGCCATATAACCTGTCAAAAATATTTAAACTTATAATATAAATGTATTTATATATACACAGATAAGATTGCTTTTGTCCTTTCTCTATTTCATGTCTTCTATACTCTTGAAGGTCGATGGTTCTGCTTGCCAGCTCCTGCATGAAATATTGCATATAAGGAAACTTTAAGTTTTTCTTCCACCTACCAGAAAAACATAAATGTCGCTTATGCCTTATAAGGGAGAGTTTCAACACATTAAAGTTAGGTAGACAAAATAAAAGAGTTTTGAGTTAAGTCTTTTTTATTTTCAAACTATTTGTGATTTGACATTTTAAGATTTTAGCCAAGTGATGCAATGATTTTTGTTGTCATATTGTTGTGGTTGTTGTTTCGTTATTTTATTTAAATTATATCTACATTACTAAATATATATCAACATATTATCATTCGTTTAATATTTACATCACCATCCGTTATCCTATTGGCGTTTTTCTCATTTCCTTTAAGCAAGGAATACGGTCAGATTCAGCCAAATCAGAGTTGTCTTCTAGAACTAGTCGTACCACGTCTGTATATATTTCAAGATGACCAATTTCAAATAAACCTGCTGATCCGAGAATATTTGACTAACAAAGTGCATTGGGTCACAGTACATTCAGTGAAATTTAGAGATAAGAAAAGAAAATCTGAGATTTCGTTGAGGTCTGCTATATATGTATGTGAAAAGGAAAGAAGCGAAACATGCGGCAACGTTGATGCTTAATGCATTTAATATTAGACTTATCTCATTTTAAATATGTGAAGTTGTTTTATTTCAATTGTCTAATGCTAGGGCATGTGCAATAGACAGCTATAAGGTTACATTTTAAAATATAGGAACGATCTTACATCCTATTTTTAGGCACATTATACGTAAATATATTATGAATTGATAGAGCTGCTTGTTATGCCCGGTAATGGGTCAACAAGTACAATTAAAGCTTAATGTTTTACCAAATATGACCTTTGATTTTGACCTTATTATTTGATATAAACACACATACGAAAAACAAACTATTGTATACTAAATATGACCTTTATTTTTGGAAACAACATACATTTATAACTAAATATACGAATACGAACATTTTATTCAGTATTAAACATGTTAAACAATGTTTATAGTCTATACAAATCCAAAGTACAGTTTGAACAAAAACATAGAAAAAAAGAAAAGTAAATAACAAAATGCTATTTTTACTTTATAAATCATACAGTTATCAGAAAAGATTGTGTAAAGAAACGTTATTCTAATTTAAGAAAGAAAAAAGTAAGTAAAATGAAACATGACGGTAATCTTTAAAGTCAAATTACTACATTCTTAATATGCCGTTTATCTTTCATAAAAAGCAAACATATAAAGCAAACTGTTGCATACTTAAAACGACCATTACCTTCGATAAAAAAAACATGCATATAAAACAAAATGTTATATACTAAATAAGAACGTTATCGAAAAAGCCATTTTAACAAACTATAATACACTAAATATGGCCATCATTTTTCATAAAAACATACATTTAAAACCAAACTACTACAAAATAAATATGACGTTTACCTTTAGAACTACGGTTCTTGCGTGAACGAGAAAAAATGAAAAGGGCTTTCTGTTTCTACCTTATCTTTGATACTTTGAAGTATAACAAGGGTTGTATTTTTTATTTTAAATACACGTGTACATGTGTCATATAAAATTGTAATTAAAAAGGGGTAGAATAAGGCCAATCTGCCCTATTTATAGGTAGCGTCTTGCATTCATATCTATAAATGTTGGCAGCAGTGCCAGCAGTAATAAGATACATGCATTCTAAAACATTTTTTTTTTATCAAAAGGATTAAAGAACCAATCATTTTCATACAAAAGCCACATGTAAATAAAAGCCAAAGTGTATGTTATTGTCTTTAAGCTGTAGCTTGGAACCGTTGTGAGTTCGTAACTAGAGTTCTGAAGTCTATCCGGCTATATGTTTACTCGTCCAAATATATCTACATGTTAAGTCGATGATGTTAATTAATCTGATGCTTTATTTACCATGTCAAGTGAGATAATACGGTAATGAGACATTATTACATAATTATACCAAATAAGTAATATCAAATGTCTTTAAACTAGTTCATGAATGTAAAAGGTTTAATAGCTATCCATGGTATCGCTTTTCATTTGTTTCATAAACATGTTTGATAACATTTAACAATTATATTACATCCTATGCAGTAAATAATGTGTTTATTTATGGAGTAAAACTCCGGAAAATGTGTTCCAATAGTCTGGAGAAGAATGGTAAATTACAGTTCCAGAGCTACTTCTAAACGACTGAACCCACACACTCTGTCCAGCTTTTAACACAGCGACAGTGTCAGCTGTATGACAGTCGAGATCATCGTTGTCTTTAATGTATGTCTTAGTGTATGCTACACCATCAACCATTATATTCACGTACAAATATTTGTTATTGAGCACACATAATGCTATGGTAAATAGATATGTCCCGTTTGTTGTGGCCGTAAATTTCCCTGTCTGACTGCTGTAGACATCTCCTTCATTGAAGAGTACTGTAGGAAACACTATTACTTGACCTGCAGGAGCGGCAGCGTTAGCATTTAGTCTTGCCTTGAATGCCACAGTTGGTGTCACAATCTGATCTAAAAAAGCATCCAAATTAAGGTTTACAAAATGATATTTTAAAAATGAGGATATTGAATGAGTGCACACTTCGGCGAATTGCTAAATCAAATCTTGATTAAAATATAGATAACGATTAATGCGTCTAATTTCATTTATTGCTTGTATGCAAACTAAACTTTGTTGAAATTTATTTACGGGAACAAGCATAATGGAGCTGGTTTACATGGTCACCCATTAAATAAAAACTGCAAAATGAAACTATATAATATATGACTTTGTTTTAAAACTATGTTATGAATTTCAGCTTGATACGACAATCATAGAAGTGTACCTATTCTTTATTTGAACAAGTATCTTTATATATGTACTTAAATTAGAAGATACTATTGCGGAATTCAAGACTACATAATGATTATGATGAATAACACCCTAAGTTCCCTGAAATAAGGAATAAGCGACTGGGCTAAACAGGTCCGAGTCCGATATAACGAGGGTGCCTTGAGGTTATTGACCACTCGTGGTTTTATTTATTGCCTATATTCGCACACATTACCTAACAATATAGATAAAAACATGATAACATCAATATTTTTACGACAGATTGGGGGCATTCTGTGCAGCTCATTCTTAGAAAGTACGATATTTTACATAAAAGACAACCAATTAAGAACGCATTTATAGTAAATATTACAATCACCATGCCGTGCTTGATTAACGTAATTGTTTTAACTATATTCCCACGTGCCGTTTCGCGTGGATAATTTTGAATGCAAATACATATTTTTCTTTTATTTGAATCATAGGTTATCGTATTCAATACCTAAATAACCATCTTTATTTAGATTTATTTATAAAATATCTCGCAAAATATTATGATTTGTAAAATCGCCAATTAGACACTCGTTGAAGTGAATATCAAAATCTAAATCTTTTGAACGAGTTGATAAAACTCATATTGAGTGAGGTTCTGGCACTTTTTTCCATTTACGCGTCTGTTATAGTGTAACGCTTACTTTAGCGCACGCTATGTTACATTACACAAAATTAATAACTTCTCGCCAAATTTCGTTTTCTCATATATCCGTGCCGGTATAGCGACTCCGTGAAATATATTTTGACCTGACGACATTTGCTTTAAGACTTAAATCTAATGTTAGCGTAATACGGAAGGCGCGTAATACTAAAGGGGCGTCAATGAAAGTGGTATTTATTCACTTCAAACGGTGGTTATTTCTGGTATGTGATAAATAGAATATCAAATTTTTGGTATGTGATAAATAGAATATAAAATACGTCTAAGTTCATTAATAAATTTATTGAACTCGTTGCTATGAATAATATTGATAAACATGTATTACAATTTTATACGTCTCGTTCAATTCATTCAGTATTGAACTTACACTCAATACTCTATCTATTACACTGTTCCGTGGTTTATGTTTAATTTTCGTTTTAATAATTAAACATTAGTATAATAGCATGACGCCAAGGAAGGACAAGAGATGATGCTGTGTATTATTTTCGCTGTTATTTAATTTACGGTTAAATTAATATTTTATAAAACATTATTAAACAAGTTAAATAAAATCATATTATTCGAGCCTCTGTCATGTCATATTATTTTCAATGTCTATACTGTGTTACTTAATCATTATACACAGCACTATTACTTGTCTTACCTTGACATCAAGACATTTTAGTCATAGGGCGTACGTTGCCGAGTGATTAAGGTCGTGCACTTAAAACCACTTTCCCTTCACCGTTTTATGTTTGATTTGCGCTAGGATCGAATTCTTTCATGTGAGAAAAGCTGACGGTACGTCTGTGGTTCTACTGAGGTGCCCGTCAGTGCCTTAATTAATACACAACTAAGATATTCCATTTGTAAAGCTGGTTAGTAAAATAATTATGGCCTTTATACTGTAATTGTAGAACGAGCCCCCCTCCCCGCCACACATACACAAACAAAAAATTTAATAAAATCTAAAGGAATGTTCGGAGACCGACGACACGTATTTGCATTTTTTTACTCAATCCTTTTTAATAACTTATATTATAAATCAACATTCATGTACATATCTTACATGATTATATCTGTGTAGACATTAACTATGAACTACATAACAATGGTATGTGCTTGAACAGTCATTTGAATGAACCAAAATTTATTTTACTAATAAGATTTACCTTTTAAAATTTGCAGTTCTTTTAATTTTGTATCAATGATCTCTGACGTTTTGTTTTGTAGTGCTTCGATTGTCTCACCAAACTTTTCCTGTGTTGTTTTAATGCTTAACGAGTGTTTCGCCTGTTTTTCAACCATTTCATTCAGTTGTCGGTCAACACTTTTCACTGTTTGTTCCATTTCAGATTTCATTCTCTCCATTTGAAATTCCATGCGAACCATTTTCTCTAAAACTTTCTCTTCAAAATCATATTTTGAACAATGTGGTTCCTCTGACTTTGCATATGTTAGTAGGTAACTCAAAAAGAAAATTTTACAAAATGAAATTCTCATTTTTATTTTCAAAGTGACACAAATTTAGTTTCCAATGCCTAAAAAAGAGCCTAGTATGAGGGAAGCACTGGAAACATCAGTCTTATGTACCACAAATTTAACATCATGAGGGATGTATAAAAAGTACAGTAATTGTTTATTAGTTCATATGTGCTTTTCATATTGTAGTTCTAAAGATGAGCAAACAAAGTTTAAT
The DNA here is from genome assembly GCF_026571515.1 of Ruditapes philippinarum. Lineage (NCBI taxonomy): Eukaryota > Metazoa > Mollusca > Bivalvia > Venerida > Veneridae > Ruditapes > Ruditapes philippinarum. The sequence continues at coordinate 14,729 of NW_026855409.1, forward strand.
AGGAACATAGTTATGTTGAAAAGCATAAAAAACTGTTGAGAAATTCAATTTAATTTAATTTATTTTAAAGGCACATTATGCCTTTAGAAATCAATATTTCTCAATTCTTTATATATCTCAAATTTGAGTTTAATAATGTGTTGATAATGGATTAAGAGCATGTTTGATGTTGAACAGCTGAAAAAATAACGTTGAATGTAAAGTTATGTATAGTAAAAGAATGTATCGTAAACATAGGAAAATTTAAACAATATAGTATCTTGACTTTCATACAAAATACTTATTCATTATAATAATTTATACCAATTGCCAAAACAGCAGTTTCTTTTAAATCGGAATGGATTTGGATAAAGACATGCAGTTTTAAACGTACGTTGATTTTCATTTTAAATTATTTATAATTAACTCAATATTTCTTTGACTTTTGTAATAGTTACTGCATAAATGCAAATAGTTTGTAAATGAATATTGCTACTTATATCTGAAAAAAAGCACACATTCCGATTGCTGTAACCAAGATAAAGAGGATTATAAATTCGAAGAATGCATGGGCGAAGTGAAGTTCATGAAAATTTTTCAAGCAAACTGATATTGACGAGGGAATTATGGGCGTACTATTATTCACGACGACTGCGTGAGAAAATATACATTCGTGAAGATTACGTAGACGAAATTATTAGATTGCACAGGCGAAATATTTTCTTCATATCAAACTTCGTGAGCCAAATAATATTTTTAAGGCAAAAGAAACTCGGGAAGACGGCGTGTCAAATTGAAATTTACGAAAGGTGCATGGAATAAACGATATTCATGGATAGTGCATGGCAGAAATGATATTCATAAAGACTGCAAATTAGATTAATTAAGAATGAATGGTCGGGCGAATGGGCGAAAAGACTTTTTGTTAGGCGTTACGTTTTACCATCACAGTATAAGTCATATGACAATTTTCCAGCTTTACTGGTGGAGGAAGACCTCATGTGCCCTTCCGGTCATTATTTCTTGCACGAAGGAGAACCTGATTAGAACCTGGGTAGAACCACCGACATTCCGTGAGCTAGCTAGATAGTTTCATTACATGAAAAAATTCAAAATCCCTGTTGGAATTCGGACCGATAACGGTTACGGGCAAGTGGTTTGAAAACAAGGACCTAAACCACTCGGCCACAGACGCCGGCAAAATGACAGTATTTCAGTCATTACATATTTCGATTTCTCAGGAATTCGACATGCTCTCTCACTTAAAATTCGCGTTTTGTTTTTTGTTTTTATATCACATGAACGTTTATGTGACCAGGGGCAACTGAAAAGAAAATATAATATATCAACCCAATATCTTTCGAGATTTTCTTAGAAACATGAAGCATTGAAATTTGCCGCGTCAATCTACGTATTGGTAACTTTAGGAACACATCCTTGATTACCAATAATCATAATAATCGCTTTCCGGACGGAAAGCGCAGAGAAAAGTTTAGTATCTTAGGATACTTACTTTTTTAATTACCCTCTAAATCATGGCAGTCTGCTCTCAATTACAGATGAAATGTTAGAATAACAGGATATGTAAAAGACGCTTAATATTTAATGAATATATCACGGATGTTTACGGCCTTTAAGATTTTGTAGACCGGAATCTTAATTGTAAAAAACAAATATCATAAAACATAAATCAGCCATGGCATAAATAACTTCTGCGTTTCTCACGGCACATTTTCCGTATGTCTGTTTTTTAAAGAAATAAAAGCAAGTACAGTTAAACCCTTGAACCTTTTATAGTACATAAAATATCATTATTATATTAAGAAGTGCTTCAGACAAGATAAAGCAACTTTATTGGATACTCGGAAAGAGTTCTACAATATCTCTACTACCACTGCTATTTTATTACTGCTGTTACTTAATTGGCTGCTATTTTAATTTAATTACACATTTCTACCCCGTTTCTTCTTTTTTGATGCATATTCTTTTTCTTCCCTTTTGATTGCTACCTACTTTCTACTTTTTGATGCATACCGCGTTTCTAACTTTTTGTTTACAACCCTGTTTCTACTTTTTTATTTTTACACCGTTTCTTCCTTTTTTGATTGATACCTCCTTTCTACTTTTTTGATGCATACCCCGTTTTTACCTTTTTGATTGCGACCTCTTTTTACTTTTTTATGTGTACCCCGTTTATTCATATCCCGTTTCCACCTTTTTTGTTTGCTACCCGTTTCTAATTGTTGTTCTCTTATTTTTAAAATTACATTTAAAAAATTACACTTCATTAGACTGGTAAGTGCATATATGAAGATGTGAAATAATTTTATTTGATTCTCGAGTTTGGAAGTTTCGTAAATCTCTAGGCGTGATGCTTAATACCCCCGGTTTACTCCGATCACATATGACTGGAAAAGAATTCATGCCATAATTATAATAAATATGAACAAGACAAGGAAAGTCAACTAAGATTTTAAGGGTTGTCTTTGGCAAGCTCGAGAGTGAGAATTCGTTTAAAAGTTGTTGACATTACGATTTAATTACAAGATAACATATATTTGCATTTCATGAGTTTTACAAATGCTTCGCTTACAGCTAGCAGAGATGACACAATAAACGACAGCCCGTAGGATATATTACGACCGACTATTTGTAGGCAGAATATGTTTGGAATTTTCGTCTGAGCTGTTAGCTCTTGAAATGAAATGAAGACGCAAACATAAAAATATCATTAAAAGAACTCATCAACTCCCTATCTAGACAGTAAAACTACTATGCGTCAATATTCTCGATGTGTCGAAGTAAAATGAATGTCCCGACTCCCCACATATATTTCTTATACAAACCCTTAATATGAGTCGAAATTTTATGTGTCGAATTATTAGATATGTCGACGTATTTTCATGGTCAGTATAGACAAAATCAAGTACAATTTACCACAATTTAGTCGTAGTCCTTCGAGTATTTTGACTTCATCGATTTCGAGACAGTTTTCACACCTTTTCTGACCGCGAAGATTATTTCCGATCAACTGTGTGACAGGTGTTAATTACAGCCATCTAACAGACTTGAAATGAGTTCACATGTGTGATAAAATGCTTTAATTGATAACATTCGAATTGCCGTAATGTATTAAGGACTACTTTTATTTGAGAAATTCAATGACCCGGTGTCCAAGATATTTTAACTATATACTGGTTAAGTTATCCCCCTTTCCTTTTATTACGCCTTTTGTAACTTGCTTGTAAATGTGAACGGCTCGAAATTTTGTAATTTTATTAAAATCGATTCATGAGCAGCAGTCCCGATGTGTCGACGTTTTTTTTATGCCAGTACCTTAAAGTTCGACCTACCGAAGTTCCACTGTATTTACATAAAAAATGTTTGCAATTTGCATGAAAAATACCGGCAATGATTTACGTTTCTTATCAGCATGTCAAGCACTTAGTATTGACATTGAAGTAGCATGCCTCCTGATTCATACTTCATGATAATTTTGAAAATGCATTCAAAACTTGGTAAGGTGAACTAAGATAGTAATTCACACATTGCAACCGGCACTTGCAATACCAAAAAAATCCAAATATGCAAAAAGCACAACAAATTACTTAATTAGTCACACAGTAGAAACATTCAGATAAATACTGCAAGATCAGTCTTTAATCGAATTTAACATGAAAATGAATCCAGATATTTTTCTTATTAAAATCTCAACAAAAAAAAAACTCAAATTTTATTGTCTTGGAATATTTTGGCTCAAATGGGACATGCAGCTTTAAGAGAGCAAAAATGTATTTTTTTGTCTGTGTGAGTAGGTTTTAAGTCATGCGGGCTATTAAAGTAATATAATGATTAATTAGTTTTAATGGTGACGGATGTGTAAGTGCATGGGAAAACATTCTCACAAGTATGCAGATGAAATTCTTGTTTGGAAATTAGTGACAAGTGGCTTACAGTCAGTAATATAATTCACACAGTAATGAAGGGGGTAATACAGTTTGAACAAAGTGTCAGACATTCGGTCTCACAAACCCTTGAATTTTGTCAGACCGGCAAAAATCTGTCAGACCTACACATTTACAGCGATATGAAAACAAACAAGATATTAAACAACATTTCCTCCTTTATTTCAATAACCTTCAAATTAAACTAAATCCCTGTTATACAGCATCAGTTTATTTAAGTTTAACAGGTTATCCTGAAAGACTATCCTCCTGATCTGCATTGCACAGGATGTCGTCTTCACTGTCAAATTAAACGTATGATAATTCAGGATCTTCGACAGCAATAATACGAAAATTTGAACATCCAGATTTAAATGTATTATTTCTTAACTTTTCTTGATTTTTAACATTTTACCGGCACTGTCGTAGAAACTTATAGAGAAGATAGAGTGCATTTCGTTTTTTAACAACGTCATATATCAGCTTTTCCCGCCCTTTCTTCCATTTGCGTCAAATCTTCTATCAGGTCTGTTTTTATACTCTTTTTTTTTTCTTTCTCACCTTTCTTTTTCCAGGCACTGTGCCTTCGTTAAACTTCAAGCATGCTGCACTGTAAATGCCAAATGTACGGCTATCAGCCATTGGTCTTTTTCACGATATTACCAATGAAAATAGTTTTTACAGAACGCGATTTTAAAAAAAGAGAAATCACGCTAGCGTCAAACGAATGAGGAAGTCATCAATATTTTTCTCCCTTGTCCCTGAAAAAAATAACGGACAGTCGGACTAATTTAATTTAAAATGTAGTCGGACCGTGTAGAAGCAGCTATTTGGTGTAACTTCGAAGGGCTATGTCTACTTTTCTCAAAACAAAAGGGCCAAGATGGCCCTAGATTGCTCACCTGACCCATCATTTCATTGTAGTTCAAGCGATATCAAAATGTCAGAAGTAGGTTAGTAAGCTGATATCAAAATTCAATTAAGCATTAAAAATGTACACCCCTGATACAAATTTTAAATATGTAACAAAAAACAAGAAAGTAGGTCAAATGACATCAAAAATATCAAAGTAGGTTGGATAATATTAAAATTCAACTCGGCTCAGATTTAAACCCTCGGCCAAATTACAGCGTATGCAAAAAAAAAAGTAGGAAAATAAAATCAAAAAAAAAAGAGGTCAGCGGAAAAATTTTTTTAAAGACAAAAATTACACCCGGGGTCCAAATTCAATTTGTACTCAAAAAAAGGTAAGTGAAAAAAAATAAAAAAGGGGTAGCCATATCACTATTCGATTTCTCCTAAAACTTAAAAATGGTAAATTTCGTAAATTTGATGAAATGGGAGAAAAAGTCCCACCAGTCTTTAACAAATTTTTCCCATATTTCGCCCCCCAGAACCTTTTTCACTACCTAATATCTAAAAAACAAACTTAAATTTTCAGATTTTTGATCAAAATAACCACTTATTTTTAACTTTAAAGTTTAAACTTTACTTGCAAGATTATTTTTTAATTCATTGTCAAAATATAAAAGTTTAGCAACAAACGGTTTAGAGATCTGCCAGACTGCATGAAAACAATATGTAGTGGTACGATAAAAATGTCATTAAGTCCTGTTTTGCTCAAGGAAATAAGAAAACTAACCCCGATTGTTTAACATTTTTGGACGAGTTCCGGTTGAAAACAGTTTGTTATTTATATTTCATTTTATTTATATTACTACATGTAATTGTTCTGCTCGGGAAAATGATTATCATTCAGTTAAAATAAAGTAAAAAGACACCTTAAGATATTTTTCTTTTATAAAAACACACACTCATCAAGCAAATAATAAACCAAATATGCACTTACTTAGTTAGAATAAAGTAAAATAAAACACTATGTTCCATTATATAATCAAAGCACAGAAGGCGCTGAATTTGTTTGGGTCTCAGAATGTCAGAAAGGTGAATGTTGTGAGATTATGAGCCAATTTGTTTTGTATAGTGCTACCAATGCTGTTTCCAGTGTTGTAACTGTAGTCGATTGGCCATAAGACTATTGCAACACTGATATCCAATTTGGCTTAAACAATTAAAAAAAAAATATTAGTTGCCTAAACTTGGATTTGAATTCTGTCCTGTCGCTGCCTCAGCGAGCGTGTAAACATCTCGACCACAGGAAATTTTAAAGATAAAAGCCTGAAGAAATCCACATAATTCAAAATAAGGGTTTGTAACCCTTATTAATTTCGATTTATTTTGTTCACGGTAAACCTGATGTTTAACACTGGTGTAAATAATCATGGAGCTTTATATAAGCATGTATATCTATAAAGAATAACACAATATAAGAAATCTTCGACTAATCGGGAACTATTTTTTCTTCCCCGAGAAGGCTTGAAAATTAATGCTCCTGTCATTTAACAATCGTTATGCAGTGATCTCCCCTTTAATTTTTCGGAGTTAGTGTACATATAAAGGGAAGTAACTCGAGGAGTTTGGACTACTTTCGGTTTTTGCAAATAAGATCACCAGGGTCTGAAATTTCGCTAACATGATTTGTTTGGTCTGACGACCCAAACAAATAAAAACGAAAGGAATCAAGTAAATAAACCACTAGCAAGATATCAATTATATTATATACTCACTAACTTGACAATGGTAATATGTCGTTAATATTTGATTACAAATGCACATGTAAGATATATATTGAAGCGCAGATAAGTAAATATTGATTAGAATAGTCATGTCTAGCAATAGAATAGCCAAGTGTTCTGTAGTTGGTTTTAAGCTCTGGCCTCTGAGCGTTGTTTATTTTAAACACATACTTAAACTGGCTTGGTTGAATTTCTGGTTTCCTTAACTTGTGTGATGCATTTTATTATAATATATGTGAAAACCTGTATCGGATAGAAATAGATTTATGTATGCAGTAAATCTTCTAAAATGTGTTCCATCTGCTATAGGAATGATTTATTGTATCACCAGAGCCACCACAACCTGACTGGACCCACACGCTTTCATAAGTTTTTAACACAGCGACAATGTCAGCTGTAGCACAGTCGTGATTTGCGTCGCAATAAAAAGTATGTCTTCAGTTGGTGAATGCTTCACAATCAACCAAGATATCCACGATAAAATGTTTTTTTTTATTTTGCACACAAAAATAATACTAAAAATGTTTCATTTGTTGTGGCCGTAAATTCCCTGTCTGACTGCTGTAAGTATCTCTTTCATTGAATAGTACTGTACAAAACTCTATAACTTGACCTTTAGGAGCGGCACTGCAAATATTTAGTCTTGTCTTGAATGCCACAGTTGGTGCCACAATCTGATTTGAAATAGGGTCATTGCCATACGTAAGATTTACAGAATGATTTGTTAATTAAAGGGACATAAATAGAATATATTGGATATTGTAACGACCAAGCACCGCTCATTGATAATCTTCGGATAAGATGTTTCATCTGACTTCTACAACACTACGAACATCTGATGCCTTTCTCTGTCTTCGTATATATGAAAACCTGGATTCCTTCCGTGAATCAATACATTTTACATATGTCAAATGTACCTATTATGGTTCAGTACCTTTTTATATATACGCAAAGTACGGAAGAAACACGTTAAAGTTGTCAATTAGTTACCCGGCTGCAGCCGTTTCGAATGTAACGGACTTTATCGTTCGCTCATATCCGAGACAGCGCCGGTTTCACCCATTCCGAATGTAACAGGCATCATCGGTCATGCATGTCGGAGACAGTGCTGGCTTGGGCTAAAATCTGACGTATATGCCTGAAATCTGATATGAAATACTATAAATACCCGGCACATGCGCTCCGACTGTCAGTATCTACCAGTTCTCATGATATTATTTTTCAGATTCTATCCTGAAGTTCCAGCTACCATGGAACTGAAATTACATATTTGATGCAAATATATGAGTATGAACCAATATGAATATAGACTTTTGTTTCCATATTGAAAGAATTAAATAAATGTAATCGACATTTCGTTACAACCATATAGTTCCACATATGACTTAGATATTGCCATATTTAGCTACTAGAATATTAACGAATTTACCTGTATTTGATGAAATCTAAATAAATTATTTGTGTGAGTTATTAATTATATGAGTGTAAACTTCGATGAATTGTTAATTGGCCACCTACATTTTTATCACTTTTTCATTAAAATGAAAATAACCAGCCATGTGTAAAATTTCATTTATTGCTCGTATTCTAAACAAAACTTCGCTGAAATTTATCATTGAAACAAACAAGCTTAACGGAGTATTGTCACATTGAAACAAGAACTTCCAAATGAATCAATGTTTGTATATGATTTTGTTTCAATACAATTACAGCATGGTACCTCGTCCTAATTGGTGCAAGCATCTATTCAATAATGTATCTAATTTTGTAGATACTGTTGCTTTACTAGCGACTACATACTAATTATGATAAATAAAACGCCTCAAGATCCCTGCAAGACAAATGAGACCGGGCACACACTTTACGCTTAACGGGCCCGAGTCCAATATTAAGATTGACCAATCATGTTTTACTGTTAAGCTTTAGTCGTATGAATTACCTTTACGTTGATAAAAATATGATAACTTCAACATTTTGCACTTAAATAAATAAAGCATAGAGCAGCTCTAACAAGGAAGCTTAATTAAATAAAACGCCGGATATCATAATTCCATCGGTTTGAGGACATTCCGTGCAGCTCATTCTTGGAACGTTTAATATCTATCAAAAACGGAATCAGCAAAAAACCCATTTGTATTAAATACGACAACTACCATACCGTTTACGAGACACGTAAGTGTATAATCTATTGACGCACGTGCCTTTGTTAATCCTGAATGCGGTGTAACTCTCCAGGAACGATGGTTAGGAAACTACCCGCCTATATGACTGAAATACTGTTGGAAAAAGGCGTAAAATTAAACAAACAAACAAACATAATCCTGAATGCGAATTTATAGGTAATTGTGTATAATACTAAAATAATTATTTTTAGACATATTTTGATTGCGGAGCTTGTAAAATATTACATTTCATTAAATAGCCTAATAGAAATTCGTTGAAGTATAGATAAAATACTAAATATATTGAACGATTTGAATATACACGTCCTTACAGTGTTAGGCTTGTATTTTCTCGCTTTTACGTAAAACACAGCAAAAATAACAGCATCATTTCTAGCCTTTCCTTTACACAAAGTCTGTATAGGCAAAGCTGCATCCACGACCGAGTGGTTAAGGTCGTTGACTTCAGACCAAATGCCTCAAACCGTTGTATGTTCAAATTCTCACATGTGATAATGCTTTCCAGGTGGTTCTAGTCAGGAGCTCGTTTGTGTCATAGTTCTTAATATCCTTTTATGATTACTTCACGTATTTATGAATTAACTTCAACGTAATATCGGTTTGTTTTGTTTTTTATGTCGTCTTACAATGTACAGGTTATTCTACTTTGTACCTTATAAATAACAAAATAATAGGAACAAATACTTATTCACACACTATGTAAACAAAAAAGCCCTTTTAACTCCATAAAATGGAAACCGAAAAAATAAATATTTACACTTAACCACTTAATTTTTAGATAGTATTCGAGAAGAAGGTTATTGAAATTTCACAAAACATTAATAATGTTTGGAATATTTCAATTTATCAAATGGTCTTAGATAAAGAATTTAAAATTTGTTGACATAAACTATGAACTTTTTAGCATTGGTTCGTGCTTGAACAATTATTCAAATAAAATTAATATTGATATGTCTAATAAATTTTAACTTTTAAGATTTGCAGCTCCTTAGTTCTTGTTTCAACGCTTTTCACTGTTTTCCATTTCAGATTACATTTTCTCCATTCGAAATTCCATGCGAACCATTTTCTCTTAAACTTTCTCTTCGAAATCATATTTTGAACAGTGCGGTTCTTCCGACTTTGTATATGCTAGAAGTTAATTCAGAAAGAAAAGTTTAAAGAATAAAATTCTCATTGTTGATTTAGATGCGTCACAAGTTTCATTCTACTGAGAATATTTCTGTTGACATAGTTTGTAATTTTCGGATATCATAGAAAGTTTTATCAAAACTTTATAGCAAAGACATATTAATAAATAACCGTTATAATTTTTGTAGCCAATATTTCATAATAATTTCAATAGGCAAACGTGAGACCTGCAATAGAGCAAAAGTAAAATATATGATCTGCAAGCCTCAGCATAAGCAACCTTTATAATCCTAGGCAAAAGTTGATTCATTAATACTGCAAAGTTATATTAATGAAACATAAATTGGCAAAATGTGAAGACTGCATTCAAGTGAACACTACATGGGCGACATGTGGAGACGGCGTTCAAGAGGCGACTACAAGGGCGGAAATGTGAAGACTGCGTTCAAGAGAAGACAACATGGGTGACATGATGTTTATGAAGAAACATGTAAGAGGACCACACAGACAAAAACAATATTGGTTATATGAAATTCATAAATACTACCTGGGAGAAATGAGATTTCGGATGCTGCAAGCGTGAATTGAGACTTTCTTGTAATTAAAGCTTCCGAGGGATCACTTTTCTCCAGATTTTTATACTTCACAATAGCAGGTGTCATGTACTGTGTTGCAGCTGTAAAAAGTTGCCCCGTTCTTTACTTCAGTGTTGTATTTTCTGGTCCCTTTTAAGTGTTGAAAATGAGTACCACTCACGCCGATGCAAGGAAGCGTGAGGAATGTTGCACATTTTTAATTATCATTTATGTGCAGACGCAATCAAACGGAGTTTGTAATTTTCAAGTAATATTGTCGTGATAAATGCTCGCAAGGGATCACCTTTTCCACATTTTCTAACGAAAACTGCATGGGTGAATTGAAAACCATGATCACTGTATGGGTGAAATGGTCTTACAGTGCTTAAAGTTATATATCTCTATCGTATGGTTTATGTATGTCCCCAAAAGGGACAGCTAAGAGGCAATAAAGCGTTACCAATATACACTTTCACATGACAGCTTTGTGTTATATTATCTTATGTGTATATATGTTTATATTTAATGAAGGTATAACACACCCATATTAACACCCATATACGTGTATAACTTGTTTCAAACTCAATTTTAATACAAAATAGTCCTAAAAACAATATGTTAAAAATATATTTGGTTTAGCACATTTTATGTTTTACTGTCTATGAAGTAGCAGTATTTACTAGTGCATCTAAATTTTTAGTTACACAGGCTTATACTTTGCTTGTTTCTATCCATACAATTCTAACACAAACAACAAAGAGTTACTTAAATGAACTCCAATGGGGTGCATTAGCTTGAATAATAAAAACCGAGAATCCAAAATATCAAATTGGGCAAACAAATGATACAAAAGAAATATACTGAGTCTCTTTATTAAACTGAAAATCAGTATACGATGAACATGTAATTTATAGCCCAGTTTGAGTTGCTTTCTAATATTTAGGTCATCTTGAACAATAACATGAGTTGTCAACAGCACTTAGGGTATTGCTCAACTGTTATCATTGCAGAATTTTCTAAGTTCAAAATTGGCAATAATCCTGTCCAAATTCATGCTATAGTTATGATCCCTAGACAGTGACCTATTACTTATTAAGTGATGTTAAGGTCCAATCCATCCCCTAGGTAGTAATGGAGATACCAGCTTTCATGCAAAAAAAACAAGAATTTTTAAGTCGAACATAAAGCATGACCTAGTGTTATACGACTTTATATGCTAATAATGTTAGATAGTCACAAAGAAACGAGTATCAACCGATTGAGATACCCAACAAAGTGAGGGAATAATCTGAAATTTTGAATTTTTGAACGCTTGTTGTTAGTTTATACAAATTTATTTTAGATCAATAGTTGGAAGCTATAAGCTTATTGAAACACTTGTAATTGAAGAAGACCATCATCAAAAAGTATAATAATCTCAAAAAAATAATTCCCGTTCTGCAAAGTGAAAAACCTCAGTAGAGTTCCTTAAATTTATCTATATAATTTGAGTTATACAAATACTATCAATTTGTAAATATTTATTATTTTGCTAAGGCGTTCTCATGTTACAGAAATGTTTTGTCTCATACCAAACGACAGACGCATTGACTACATTAGCCTGGGATTCAGACGTTGATATTTATTGCTAATTCATACCATTCGCGTTATTTCATATTCGATCGTGTTTTGATAAGATTTGCCGAAGAGAAGCACATAATAAAATCGATAGAATGGAGCCCAGGCTATGACGACAGGTGCAAAGCAGTATACCCTCACTTCATTGAAGGGGAGCATTATCAACAAGTACATTTTTGTCATCTCAATTTAAACATTTATGTACATATTTATATATACCATTTAATTTCCTTTAACATTTAACTTTCATTTAAGGGTTAACTTGTAAATAATATAAACAAATCCCATTGTCCTATATATAACATAACAGTGATATTTATATATACCAGTCACTTGTCTTATATATATATCATATAACTGGAATTTATTTTTACCATTCACTTTTCCTACATTCATTCCAATGGTATTTATATGAACCATCCTCTTGTCCTATATATAATAAATCTGGTATTTATGTATAACAATTACTTATATATATCATATAACTGGTATTTATATATAACATTCACTCATTATATATCATATAACTGATATGTATTTACCGCAATATTTATGTCTTAACACATTCTGGTATATTATATGTAAACTATATAATAATGCATCATGACAGAAAAATCATTAGTGCGTCTGAACTGCTGAATGTTGTATTTATAAAAAAACGCTCGTTTACTTAAATTAGATATTGCGGATCCCATTACGGACAAATTTCAGTTAACGTCAAAGTTTGGAATATGTGGAAGTTTAAACATATCCAAAATCATTAAAATAGAGCTTGGAGCTATATTTGGTTATATGATAATGAATATAATATTCTATTCAAATTTACAATTTATATATACTAATTTGTCCAATGACAAAAAGGTTCTTTTATAGCTGCTACATCTAAAAAAGTAATGCCATCCGAATTATAATTATGAATAAGGGAAATTGCACACACAAAGAGGATTCATATAACTGTATGATTAGTCTCACTTAAATATAACTATTTTCTTTAAACTCCGTTCGACATGAATGTGTATAAACGTGCAGTAACAATTTCGTTACCAAAGGTATAATCTATAACATGTCGTAATTATGTGACGTCATATATGATGGGTGAAAGCGTACACCTTGAGTATGCATTTGGCACACTTGTATATGTTTAATATGGAAATAGATCCTGTTGCAGTTCCATTGCGCCCTTTGTGTTTTATCTTACACGTTATTCCACGACTCAATGTATCATTCCTAGTACAGAACATATATTGTACATAGCATTATTTATGCACTGATAGCTTAGTCTTTGTTTAATAAGAAAATAGTGGAAAGTGAAATTAAAATAATTTTTAATAGCCTCAACTAGTATTAAAAGAAGAGGGTGGTGGGGGGCAAATAATACACACATTAATTATGTACATTTTTTATTAAGAAAATTCACACATTCATGTTATCAAAAATGATCAAAAAATGATTTTTTTACTTCTTTTAAAAGTATTACATTTATAACATAATAATTATAACGTAACAAACCGGTAGAATAACAATGGTCTATATAAAGTTTCTATGACAAGATATAAAGGTTATACATTGGCTACATTTTGTTAACATTTCTCTATACTGATATACATGCCACAATTGTTTGATAAATTTCATGAAGATAGGCCTCTATTCTAATAAAAGTTCAACTTTTCAACCTAACAAAATTCATAGTGTTTCAGACATGTTATAAGTGTAAATGTTAGTCAACCAATGCCAAAAATCTTGTGTAATTTATTACCTTCCAATTCTTTAGTTAAACTAATTAATTTCAACAAACAAAGTTTCATATATAGTGAAAAGGATTGAGCATGTTTCAAGATTGAGACAAGTTATTATTTATGCTAACATAATAACATATAATGAATAATGTTTTCAATGAAAATTTTAGATTTTAAACAATCATGTATAATATAGATATATATGTACAATTGACATAATATATTTCAGCAGAACTTATATTAACTTCATATAAATTGTTTTAGCATGAATTATGGCCAATATAGATTTGTTATCATGTACATGTAAATTATATGTTTACAAATGTACTAGAATTATATAATCTATATTCAACGTCACAAACAAACATGTTTGATGCATGTGCTCATAAGAAAAAACGTATCTTAACATAAAAAGTAGTTTGTTAAACATAAATGCCTCCCGGCTCAGATTTGTGTCAGTAACAATATTTCAAAAATACTTTTTCCATTCACTCAGTTGAGGACGGAATATTGCCAAAAATGTAAACACAGTTATATCACTTGACAGAATCATGGCGTTTTGTAATTGTGAAAGATATCAGTTGGCAAGTCTATGGCAATGACATGTGATGAAGTTGAAAAATATTTATCTTTATTAAAACTATTATCTTTACATGTGAATGCAATACTTAACCTTGAACCCAGCTGCCCCAAACTCAATCCGAACTTTAAGGACCACCTTTGGTATGTTCCTTGTAAATAAGAGATCTTGGTAAAAAATACAAAGGCTTTATAAAAAAAGTGTAGAAATTCTATTGTCATTACAAGTGGCATTGACTTTGTGATTCCTAGCACTGGCCTTTCAAAAGTATGTTCCTTTTAAAAATGAAAAACTTCAGGCTAGAAATAAAGGCTTTATAAGCCAATGTACAAAATATTATCTTTGGCCCAATCGACTTTGACCCACTGACCCCTAACTCAATCCAAAAACTATGCATGATATCTTCCTACCAAATATGAAAGGCATATGTCAATAAATAATAATATGAAAGGCATCTGTCAATAAATAATGACGATATGGGCAAAAGTGTAAAAATCTATTTTTAGCACTGGTGACCTTGACCCAACTGACCCCTAACTCAATAAAAGGATGCAAGATATCATCTTTTTAAATATGAGAATTATATCAGTAAAAAGGCTGTTTTAGCAAGTGCGTAGAAAACAATTGTTGGTGTTCTTGACACACTGACTCTTCATTCAATTGAAAGGAATGATAACATGCAAGCTATCTTCCAATCAAATGTGAAATACATCTGTCCATAAATAAAAGCTATAGAGACAAAAGCAAAAAAAAATACTTTTTAGCACTGATGACCTAGACCCATCTGACCCCAAACTCGACTTAGTGGAAGAAGACCATGCATGTAATCATCCTACCAAATATAAAAAACATAAATCAAAAAGTAAAGGCTGTAAAAGCAAACTAGTATAAATTTATTGTTGGCATCCTTGACCTTGTCACACTGACCCCTAACTCAATCAAAAGGAAGAATACCATGCTTGTGATTTTCCTATCATATATGAAATAAATAAAAGCTGTACGGGCACAAGTGTAACAATCTATGTTTAACACTAGTGACCTTGATTCAACTGACCGCTAACTCCATCCGAAGAAGACGATTCAATTTTATGTTTCTACCAAATAAGAGACATCTGTAAGTGAATGAGGTTAATTCACCTGTAAAAAGTAAAAAATCTATTTTTGACATTGCAGACCTTGACATTGACCCCAAATGGCCTCTAACTAAACTCAAAAGAAGAGAACCTCCATTTGCAGTTTGTACTAAACATGAATGGCATCAACTAAAAAACAAAGGCTGAATGAGCACAGATGTTTAAATTTGTTTTTTACACCATTGACTTTGACCTTGACCCTAGAGACCCCTTACTCCATAATAATTATTGGACCATTTCAGGTATCCACCTACCAAATATGAAAGATATCATTAAATAAATGACGTAATTATGAGATTTTAAAGATAAATCCAACTTTTCGGAATAGGTAAACGATACAAAGCCCTTTTTTAAAGTGATGAAAAGGGAAATAACTGGGGGAAATGGATGGCAAAGTTATATATCTTGGCAATATCATGTACTTTGTATTGATAAGTAAGTAGGGTAATTATGAAGCCATTAGTAAAGATAATGTAGATAGAACTTAATATATATCCAATTGCAATTTGCCGTTTCAGGTTAACCAATTATTATTTTTCTAAATGAGCAAAAGGGCAAAAACTTGGTAAAAACAAACCCATTAATGAGCCTTTAAAGCAAACAAGTATAACAGTTACTGTTTAAAACGTATGTATGGTTACATATCACAAACATACACAATTACGTGTAATGTTCAGGCAGACTTAAGCTCTAAACATTTAAACATTTTTATATCATTATGAAGAACAAGAGTTGTCGACAGCACAGTGTGGATAATGCAGATTTTTTAACTTCAAAAAGGGCAATAATTCTTTAAAAATTCAATAGTTTAATTCATTATGTCTTTCAACATGAAATAATTTTTAATTTAAGACTAAACTGTTAATTGCATGTATCATCTCTCACTATGTTAAAAATCAAACCATTTTTCATTGCAAAGAAAAATAAACATTTAGTTCAAACACTGTGTTACATATATGTATCATTTATCACTTTTTTGTTGAAAATGCAAAGCCATAACAGGTATCAAGGCTTACATGAAAAAAAAGATCCTTATCTTTTACATAATGTTGGGCATCATATTTCTTCCATCCTTCTGGTGATGTTAATGTTAACATATCATTTAACTCCTCACCTTCTCCTGATTCAATACAGTGCAATGCTCTCACATCCACAGTATGTGGAATAGCGGGAAGACTATCAACCAACTTCTGCCATGTTGTCAAACTCATAATTACTTTATTAAGCTTAATGCTCTTTAACCTCTTCATTTCTAAAGGTGACTGTATTATACTGTCAGTTAACCTACAACACAATAACTCAAGCTCACTGAGATTGTGTAACAATGGTAATACTGTTATTAGTCTCTCGGTTATGTTGATATGATATAACTGAGATTCACTGAAAAGACATCCATGCAAAACAAGTTCTTTTAATTTGTAAGATTTTTTAATAATCTCAAATATTTTCTCATAATTACTATCTTTCAATTCACTAAATCTAAATAGTTCAAGGTGAGTAGTATCAGCATCTATCACACTAACAGTATCATACAAATAAAGGTACTGAAGTTGTTGATGTTTTGATAAATTTACCTCATGCTGCTTCATACACACACATTTAACATCATCAAGATAGATTTGTTCAAGATGACTGGTTTTCTCAAGAAAATTACAAAATGAAGTAGTATCATCATTACTCATTTTTATACGACTCATTCTTATTGCTACAAGATTGATCATACTAGGAAAGTAACTAAAAAGTGTTTTACCTGCTTGGCTATATGTGTCTGTGAAATAGTCACTAACAAGAGATAGAGATTTTAGTGTGAAAGTATTTACTTTTATTGTCTCAGAAACATAATTGTTAATCTCATTAATCATCTGTTCATTACATTTTGAAATTGATATACTTTGCAATTCATCATCATCTTCATAGTTATCACTTGTTATCTCAATTTTTTCAAGATGATGAAACATTGGTAAATTTTTTATGAGTTTAACATTTTCTGTGTTGATGTTATTTACATAAATAGACAGAACAGAGTCAAAAGCAATTTGTTTCTGATCAATACTTGAACAAACAATATCACAATACTGATTCCATCCAGAAATGACTACATCTCCTATATAATATACAGGGTAGCTTCCTACACTACATGATGCATTTAATTCTTTCATTGACTCAAAAAAAAGCTTTTGAATATCAGCAATCAATTTTGTATAAGAATCAAAAATACAAAATTCTGTATTGTCTTCGCTATTCACTGATCTCCTGTATTCCTGAATACGAGAGTCTTCCGACACAGTGTCATATATGTATTTTGAAACATGTGTTGTTAATCTAGGTTCAAGACCACATAACAAAATTACGACATTTGACTGTTCTAATATGTCATTTACTGTTAAACATTTCTGAAAAATATCACAAATAAACTTTTGCGCTAATCCAACATTTTCTATAATATCTGACGAACCCATTTTTGTATTGAAATTGATACAAATATTCACTGCAGCCACAAATTCTTGCATTGATTTGTGAATAAAAGAGAACAATGAGCTTGGTGGTTCTGACACAGATAAACTTGGACATTCATCTTCTCTCATTATTCCAAGTTTCAAGCAATTTTTTCTTACTTCATCTGATATGTCTAGTTCATCAAACATGCAAATGTCAAATGTCAAGGATTTGTTCTTTGGACAATTAAATAGTGCCTCATAAGCCAACTGTGACACATTATAAATGAAATGGCTGTTTAATTTTAATATGTTTTTATCTGCTAAATATTTAGGAAGATCTATTTTCAGAGAATCCTTCACAAGTCGAGTACTTGTTCCTGTAGTTTTCATGTCATTCCATGTAAAGAAAAGTTCTAACATACCGGTGTAGATGGCACATCTTGAGGTTTTATCAAGTTTACTATCAAACCATTGACATATCAATTGTTGTAGCATAATTGGTATCTGCTTTAAACATTTCAGAGACTTTTCCTCCAGCACTTCAAAACAATCTATAGCTTCTTTATGTTCATGTCTTTTTACATTTAATTGTGACACTGTCCTATCTACCATTTCCCTTTGACATCTATAATCAAACCCTTTTAATTTGAGCGACTGTTCAATCATCACATCACTTGATATTAATGTATGTAATTTCCATGGCCGTGAAGTAGTTACTATTGTGTACTCTTTAAATATGCTATGTTCTGGGACATTTTCAGAAGACCATTCATCTAAGCCATCAAGCAAAATCATCACCCTAGAGGATTCCTCTTCAAGAAGGGTACTTAAAATTTTCATTTGATAGCGTTTTTGAAGCATTTCATCAATAATGTCAATGTTTTGATGGTGTCTAAGGGGGATGTAAAATAGAAAATCAAATTTTGTCATCTCTAAAACACCATTGAATTTAAGTTCATAACTTTTGCTGTCATATTTAAAGTCGTCACTGTCAGATTGAGAGTCTGTCAAGTCACCATCAGAGTAATCATTGTAGAAGTCAGAGTATAATAAGTCATCATCTTCATCCTGAATGTCATCACTGTCACTTCTATGTTTCTTAATGTCACCCACGTGTTTTTCATCTCCTTGTTTCTCATTAATACCTCGATGTTTCTTACTTCCTTCTTCGCTTTCAATGTCTCTACTTTGTTTCCTCTTGACCACTCCATTTACAATGTCACCTTCATTTTCATTGTCAGCTCCATGTTTTTCATGTCCTTCATTATTACCTCCTTGTTTCTTACTGCCATCTTCATTTTCATTGCCAGCTTCATGTTCTTCGTAATCACCTCTATGTTTCTGATTGCCACCTTCAATTTCGTTGACACCTCCAAGTTTTTTACCCTCATCTCCATGTTTTTCACTGTCATCTTCAGGTTTACTACTGTCATCTTCGTTTTCATTATCAGCCTCATTGTGTGCCAAACACCAACAGTTGATCAGATATTTACAAAAACTAGTTTTTCCTGATCCTGCATCTCCTTGAACATATACGGATTTTTGGGGGGTTCCATTCTTTGTGAAGATATCTGACATTGTTGCAACCTCCACCTCCTCTGTCGCCCCCTTTTCTCCTTTTATTTCCATTGTTATTTTGGGTATAATATAAATCTCATTAAAGCTAAATTTTTCACTTTTTGGTTGTAAAGGTGTTGTAGGAACTTGCAGCAGGGTTTTGTGATACCATTCTATCAGCTTTTTCCGCCATTCTGTAATTAAAATGATAATATGAAATCCAAATGAGAACAAATCAATGAGTAAATAATACAGAAATATATTAAAGAAATAGAACACAGAACTGAGGGACTCATTCAAATGTAAAATCCGATCAGTCAGTCAGCAAACATTGAACAGACTGAAGCAATTTTATAACAACAATCAGTCACTGGCATACAATATACCAGATTTAGATTTTGTATATTCTATACAGGAGTGATAAGTGATCATATATGTCGCCTCACGCCTCAGCCAAAAATTAGTCAACCTAAAAACCTTTGTAATATGCTACCAATTAATCCTTTAAAGTTCCATTGAAATTGCGTTAGTTGTATAACAATAGTAGTCCAGAATGATTTAAAAGATTAAAATCATTAAAGGGTCACGACTCTTCAAAATCAATGAACCATCATTTTGATGAGATTCACAACTAGACATAGTATTGATCATTCAGGAAAAGTATTGATGAAATTGCACCAGTAGTTTCTGAGATGAAGTCAAGGCAAGCTTCTGTGTAGCTGACAACACAAAAAAACACCTTTTATAAAAGGGCCATGACTGAGCCAAACTCAATCGAGCAGAAAACTTGTGTATCATGCACAAAAACTTGAGCTACAAATCAATCATGAACATTTCATTGATATTGCTTTAGTGGTATATGGCGAGTAGTCTAGACAAACTTTAAGAATAACAAAAATGTTAAACGCCACATATGACCCGCTTTCTAGCATTGACTCCTACTATGAGTAATTTTGTTATAGAAACATGACATAAATGTGTAAGACTTGTCATTTAAAAATGATTAATTGGAAACCACTTTTAATTTCAGGTGACTGTGATATTGACCTTTGATCTAGTGACCTTTAAACCAATAAAGTCGTATTGTAGTTTTGAATACTGTGATTGAAAGTTTGCAGATAATGAGCAGAAACCATTCCATTTAAGGCCACTGTGACCTTGACTTTTGACTTAGTGACCTCAACATCAGAAAAGTCATATACTAGTTATGACAAATCAATATGTGAAATAAAAGACTTTGTTATTAATAGGTGTCAAGAGATAATGTGGAAACCATTTTGACATTCAAGGTTTTTGTGACCTTGATCTTCGACCTGATGAGATCAAATCAATAGCGGTCATCTACTAGACTCAGTGATGATTAATTAAAATGTGAAGAACAAAGACTTGATAACAGGTAGTTTTAAAGATAATAAGGGGACATAATTCTGATATTGAGTCCCCTTAAATATTGAACTTTGACCTAAAAACCCAAAGTTAAAAGGGGTAATGTACTAGTTATAACAGATTAATGTATGAAATATAGAAAATTAGTGATAAATAGTTTTCAAGACAATTGGCGGACACCATTCTGACATTTTATGCTTCGGTGTCCTTGACCCTTGATATTGTCACCCATAAATTAGTAAGGTCATCTACAACATATGACTAAGCAGTATGTGAAGATAAAGATTTTGTGATTAAAATGTTCAAAGAAATTAGCTGAAACCATTCTGACAGTTAATGTCCCGTGACCTTGATCTTATCTTTGAACTTGTTACCCATAAGTTGATAAGGGTCATTTACTACATATGACTTATCAATATATGAAATATGAATACTTTTTGATAAATAATTAAAAAGATAATGAGCGGAAACCATTCTGATATTTAAGGCCCCTGTGATATTGACCTTTGACCAATTAATTGATAGTGGTCATGTACTTCATATGACTAATAAATATAAGAAATATGTAGACTTTGCTATAAATAGTTTACAAGACAATGAACGGAAACCATTTCCATATATAAGGCCCCTGTGCTAATTACCAAAAAATATTAGTGGAACTCCTATACCAGTTATGACCAATCAGTATTTGAAATAAGAAGACGTTGTGAAGAATTGTTTTTAAGATAATCAGAGCGGAAACCTTCAAACTATGAAAGTGACCTTACACACAACACGTCGTCATGATGTGGTAGACACTTGGGCCAAGTAATTGAGTGAAGTTATTTAAAAATCCTTCAATGAACGACAGTAACTGTCCGTGCATGGATTCTGTACTTCCTTCAAGTTTTAAGTGTGACCTTGACGTTGATGCCAAGTTATTTTAAAAATCCTCCGTTGCATTACAAAGTTAAAGTCCGGACACGAACGTGTGTACCTATAAACTCTATTTTTAATAGTGTGAACCTTCAAACTGTAAGTGTGACCTAAACCTTTAAGGTAGAGACGTGTTTCTTGCACGGAACATATCGTAGTGATGTTGAAGACATTGGTGCGAAGCTATTACAAAATATGGCAATGCATGACAAAGTTACAGTCAGTACACGCATGTTGTGAAAGTTTGGACGGAGAGACGGACAGACAGACATAAGCCTTAGTCATCACACATCGTCTTGATGCAAAAGAAATTGGTGCCAAGCTATTTAAAAATCTTCCGATGCATAACAAAGTAATAGTCCGGACATGAATGTGTACCTTTAAACTGTTCTTGGGAGAATCAGTACCTTTTAACTACAAGTGTGACCTTTACCTTGGAGTTCTTAGACGCGACACGTCGTCTTGATGTGGTAGACATTTATGCCAAGTCATTTTAAAGTCATCCGATGCATGACAAATTTAAAGTCCGGACACGAATGTGTGTACCTATAAACTTTTATTATTATAATTTGAAACTTCCAAATGTTAGTGTGACCCTGACCGTTGAGGTAGGGACGTTGATCTTGGACGTGATACATCGCATTGATGTGGTAAACATTTATGCTAAGTTATTTTAAATTTATTTCAGAACCTTTTAATGCATGACAAAGTTATGGTCCGGACACGAATGAGTGTACCCAAAAACTTTAATTGTGTTAATGTGAAACTGTAAAATGCGTGTGTGACCTTGGACTTTGAGGTAGGGACATGGGTCTTAGACGTGATAATTTGTGCCAAGCTACTTTAAAATGCCTCAAACCATGCTAAATTTATTAAGCCTTTTCACGTTTTAAGTAATATACCTTATTTAGACTTTTCATATTCTATATAACACACCAATTTACTCTCTTCATATTCTATATATTAACATACCTAAATATACCTTTTCGTATTCTATATAACATACCTGATTTAGCCTTTTCATATTCCAACTGTTTTTGTTGGGGAGAATCTTCTTCTGTAAGTCTTTTTATCTCCTACAATATAGAATATAATACAAATAAATTTGTTTTATTCGGATATTTCAAAATTATTTACTGAATAAAGTCATATTGGTATGTTCAGTCAATTTGTTTAACATACAGTGTTCCAATGTATATCAAAAACATCAAATTAACTTTCCTTCATTGAAAATTCAATGTTATTGCAATGGAGGAATTCTTCATCACTACATTTTTGGTGCAATCATACATAATTTTACTAAAGAGTATCTAATTTTTCCATAACATATTTGAATTGAGGGACAATAAAAAATAATATTCAAACAGTCTATAGTCCATACTTTTTATGCTACCTTTTACCAATTGATACGCCCATTTTATTTTAAATTTATTATTTGCAGTGGTCTTTAATTATGTTTTCAGATTTTGCATTTGAGCTTAATCAGCAAAATTAGGCACTAGAAAATAATATGGTATTTGGTCACTCACCAGAGATCAATGGCTAGAAAAGTCATAATTAAGGTCATTTGAAATAACCCAAGAATAATATCTGTACAATTTAGTCAAACTTTTAAGAAAGGTTGGTTGACAAACCACGTATAACAGCCATGATACAATCAAGCTCAGTTACAGATCAAAGTTATAAAATAAATTATTCAACAAGCTGGCGTGTCACAAGTGTTAATTTGTTCTAGTGTGAATAAAAACTGTGTATTACCATTTATAACAATGTTAATGTAATTTAGGCATAATATAAATCCTTGACTAAGGCAGTCAGTGCCACTTTACGGTCAATGTCAAACTTAAGGTCAACATGACTTTTATTATTATTGCAATTTCTTATCTGATAACGCAAATTGCTTGACAGTAAATTTACCATGGTTACGCAAACTAGGTGCAGGGTGAATATTCTGTTCTGATGAAAGGCACTTTATGATATGGTTATGGTACACTATTTAGATTTTATAAATACACTAAAACGTCATGCCTCATATCTATTACAACATTTAAACTAAATTTGCCGATGCAATCAGAATTTACAAAAAAAACATATTTTTTAAATTAATACTTGCGTTAAAACTAACGTTGTCAGAACTAATTGAAATTCGGTCAATGATAAAAGTTTGTCACACTGTATTTAACTTACAAAAATATACTTACTATACATGGAAATGTTCTGTGACCTAATTTTTGATTAGCAAACTTAGTTGATCAAGAAAATGTAAAAGAGAGTTTTAGGGTTTTTTTTCTCAGTATTTTGGGAACAAGACCAATAATTGATTGAGGATGCTGGTGACGTCCATCGTATGGGTAATGGAGAGATTGCAGAAAATGAAGGAAGAGGCAGACGAAGAATTTGTCAAGGACTTTTGTGGCGTCAATCGCTTAGACCTTTTTTCTAATTTTTCTTCTTACGAAATTTTAAGCAGCACGCCTCCAGAAGACAAAAATATACTAATAACTTACATATATTTCAAAATCTTTCATCAAATACAATAGTACTTGAAAGTAATCGAAATGACATTTTGATATGTTCTAATTTTAATTTATTGCTTCTCTGAAAACACACAGCTTGCTTTCCGCCAACATAATATACCTTCTTTCAATTTACTACGGAATTCTTTCATCTTTTTTTTTGGTTAAGGACAATGTAACGACCTGTGACCACAGAATCATTTTTCGTATCAACATAGTAAGAAACTAAAAAAGTGCTTTGGCTTTGATATTTGTAGTTATTTGTTGGCCTAAAAATTGTAATTTGAGTAATTATAACATACATTTAATGGCCGTTTATAGATTTTAACTTGAGCTTGAACAATAAGGGCCTTCTCATTTTTGATCTAGACCAGTATTTACTATTTTCTTAAAGTATATATTACGCTCAAACTTGATATTTGGAGAAAAAAAATGTAATTACTATTTATTTTCATAATTAAAATTCTGTTCTGAGTTGTTTTATCTTATTTTTTGTATGTATTCTGCATAGTCATTCAGCAAAATTATTTTCTATGACATAATTTATTACAGGTGTTAGTTTTCAACACAGTTCAGAGGACAAAATTTTCCACAAATACAGAAAGTATTTATCGTCATCCAGACAATTACAAAACGTCATTAAATAACTTTTCAATATTAAGCACGTTTTCACTTCAAATGTAAGGCTAATATGAAGGTCACCACGACAGAATGAACATTAAACAATGTCATTATGCAAAAAGTACGGTCTTTGTGAGAAATCTTGGCTATTATGAGATTGGATAATTTTGATTGACCCTCCAGCTCGACCATCATGAATCTGCCTCTATGTGAAAAAAGTCGCCAATTTGAATTCCTGCAAGGAAGGTTTCCGAGACATTTTAAAACAAGAATCTCATTTGCAATACCTCACAATAATGGAATTTTGCATAAGTTATTTTTTATTCACTAAGTACTTAAATGGTATAAGTCTATATCTCATGAAATATTTCTATAAAATTTGTCAACAGTTATATTTGTTCCATTATTATTTGGTTGATTCCCGAAAACATTGTAACATTAATAATATCTGTCATATGTTGCGGTTCGGACCGGAATATCCGTCCCGAGGGGACCCGCCCATTGGGCGGTTACGAGGCTTGCCGAGTTACCGACCATGGGCGGGTTCCCGAGGGACGGATATTCCGATCCGAACCGCAAACATATGAAAGATATTTTTTCTTGCATATTCTGCCATATTATTTCATATTTAAAATGGTTTACCTCAATATGATATATGTTCATGAAAATTAAAGTAATTTCATCCATAACTATTTTCTTACAATAGCGTATGAACTTACAACTTAAATAACAACGGCGAAATGACGTCATCCTAAGCACATATTTTCCTTCTAAAACGACGTCATTTTAACGCGGTTCATTCATAAAGTGCGCTAAAATGACGTTGTTGTTTGGCACGCGACTCATCTGGCACCCCCATGCCAGATGAAATTTCCGGCATGGGTAAAACTCACGGAAACGCCAGTCTGCTATGCAAGAAAGAATGTCTCTGTTATTTAATACACATGAAGAATATACGTAAAAAGAATAAAATGTACCGGAACAAAATATTTGCTATTTTAAGTAGGGTTTTATCCGTTTAGCAATGATTTATGCATGCGCCACTCGCTATAAAGCAATTTATGGCCATTTTTATTTCATACAAACATTTTGAAAGTATACTTTTTTGAAAATCAAATATTAATTATTGCATCAGATATAAAGCTTTATACACTTTAACCTTTTTAGATTATGTGTAGTTAATAAATAAAATTGTCAATAATTAAGTGTTTTCATAAATGCCTTGTTATTGGCCTTTGGCCTCAGGCTGATATGATAGTCTTCAGTCCAATAACAAGGCCATTATGAAAACACTTTTATTATTAACATTATAGTATGATACTTAATTTTAAAGAGATATACTCTAAAAATCTGATATCTGGAAAACAAGCTTGTCTCAAAAATAAGTCACTAGTTTCTTACAGTCAAAACTGACTTCAAAAATCTTAAAATCAAACAGATTATCAGATGGTTCAAATCTTAAGAGTATATAGGCAGTGATTTTGCTAACATCAAATATCTATGGAGGATACATGTGCCTACTTCGAGAACGCGAACATTGCTCCAAATATAATACAATACACTTGAGTCGTCGTTTACATCAAATTTTACGTTATACCATACGTCGGATCGCTATACATGCTTTTTAACAGCATGACATTTATATTTCTAATGATATCTTGTACGGAATATATTCAAATTTATGTTCTGTGTGTTTTAATATAAATGCATTCAATAGGTAATTAATTTACTATTTAGTCCAATTAAATTTTAATCATCCCTTGTAACAACTGGCATCATGAAAACACAAAGCTTGCTAACCCATGAGAAGCTAATAATGCTGGTCTTCTATTTAAACAATAGTTCTCTTAAAACCATGGCTGTAAGTAATACCTGTACCAGTATTTTAACCAGAAACAAAAAAATGAAAATTCAAGTTTTACCTCTTTTAAGTTGGAAATCTGTATTTCAAGTTTGTTTTTGAGCTTTTCATATTCCTCTTTAGTTGGAGCATTTTCTGTCGATTTCTGAACTTTAACCATTTCTTCCTTGATTTGTCTCATAATTTCTTCAAAGCTTTTAGTCGTAATAATGAAGTCTTTATTTTTCAGCTGATTAAAAGAAATCAGTTTTAATACATTTTCTTTCATAAAATATCATTTCCTCATTTACTTTTTCATTTTAACTCTCATACTTTTTTGTGTGTTTTCAAAGTCGACTTTTAAGGCAGGATGTGCCGTATATACAAACCTGATTCTCAGACATTACTTTTTTCTTACTTTCTTTTTATCTTTTTCAGTGTAACGTGTGGGATTTTAGAGATTTTCGAAATTTTTATAATACTTCTTAGTTTCTTAATTGCATACTTAAATCAACGGTTTGACATGCTTGACATGTTGAGGTTATAATAGGGGTCAAGATATATGATCACTGCTAATTTGAAGATACTTACATTTTGCAAAATCGTTTAGACTTCACAATTTACAAGTCTGATGATTCAGAGGTATGAATTATATAAGTCACAGATTATTGGAAAATACAAACGTTTTCAAGGTTGTATTACTCACTTAAAGAATGTTAATCCTTGACAACATTTTTTAACTTTCGAATTTTGGAAGTAAATTTTCAAAAAAGGGTTTGGAATTCAGAATTAAGAAATCCTGAAAGTCAAAGGTATGAATTAAATAGAATTTCGGGACCCTGATAAAGTGTTTGGATATCAGACGTTTTCGGATTTTAGAAGTTCCTGATTTCTTAACTTATACTATACTTGCAATAATTAAACAAGTTATAGGTACATATGTATTTTATGACACTTTATCAATTAACTTAAAGGATTTTTTTTTAATTTGACTATAATTTACCACTTCAAACTCTGTTACCTTAACAGTACGCAACACGTAGAGGTTTATTATCTCAAATCGTTATAAGTTGACTCTATCAAGATTTCAAACAATCATAATTTATTATTTACACTTACATCTTGGAGTTTCTTCACAGCTATCTGGGCATCGGATCGTTGCAATAGCTCTTTACCATCTTGTAGAACTGCTATCATATCTTCAATGAAAGAATTTGCCTCACTTTCTTCTAATTCCATACTGCTTGAGTGAAAAAATTCATTTCTATACTGACGTACCTATTAATTAGAAAACACAGGTTCAATATTGTCATATACATAAATATACAGTGTTAAGCAATCAAAATTTTGTTGAAAATTGTTAAGGTACTTACCTACATATAAGATTCAATCATTAATTATACTAGGCCTATTTCCATTATTTTAGAAAAATGCCACATGGGACATTTTGGATAATTGCTTTTTTTCAATTTTGGAAGAAAGTAATTGTGAAGTTTATCATTTTGGAAAAAAATATGCCAGAATTCAAGATGTTGAAATTCTTTAATCAAACTTAAACTAGAACTGCCACTGTCATGGCCTAAATACACCCACATATCGTTTGTCAGAATCAACAGTGGTCAATAAGAGCTCAAAGACAACCTCCCTGCTTAATCTGAGGGTCGAAAGCTAGTGCATTACTACCTTGACATATGATGTCAAAATCAATATACTATGGACATGCATTCTTAAGCATCTAAGCATACAAGCTTATTATAGTAAATCCCCTGTGACCTTGACCTTTGAAACAGTCACTAAAATATCAATAAGGGTCATCTACAAGTCATTAACCTCAACACCAAATATGAAGACTGTTGACCAAAGCATTCTTAAGCAATTGAATGAATAAGCTTTTCCAAGAAAATGCCCCTGTGCCCTTGGCATTTGACGCAGTGACTTTAAAATCAACAGGGGTCACCTCTTGGTCATGATCAACCTCCATGTCAAATATGAAGACTATGGATCAAAGGATTTATAAATTATTGTGCAGACAAGTTTTTTAAAGTAAAAGCCCTGTGACCTTGACCTTTGACCTAGTAAACTAAAATTGATAGGGGTAATCTACTAGTCATCACCCTTCTCAATACCAAATATGAAAACTGTTGACTATAGCATTTTTAAGTAATAAGGCCAACCGGCTATTTAAAGTCAAGGTTCATGTTGCCTTGACCTTTGACCCAGTGATTTCATAATCAATAGAGGTCATCTAATGGTCATGACTAACAGCCATGTTAAATATGAAGAGTGTAGATCAAAATAATCTTAATTTATTGGGCGGACAATCTATTTTAGTCAATGTCACTGTGTCTTTGACCTTGGACCTGAAAATCTATAGGAGTCATCAAATATTAATGACTAACTCCGTGCAACACATGGAGACTAAGGGTTAAAGGATTCTTAACTAATTAGGCAGACAGGCTTTTTTAGACAAGGCTCCTGTGAACTTGACCTTCGACCTAGTGACCTTAAAATCAATATTGGTCACCTACTTATCATGCCCAATCTCAATACAAAATATGAAGACTGTGCGCCAAGGAATATTAGGTTATTGGCCGGAAAATCTGACAGACGGCCGGACGGACAAATTGATTTGTGTATACCCCACTTACAACTTTGTTGCGCTGGGGTATAATAAGTCTTATTGGAACTGTTCAGAAATAAAAAATATATCCTAGACGTCCAGGATGCTATCTCACACCAAATACAAAAATATCTACCTTATTTTTTTCAAATCATCGACCTTAGAAGTAAATTACTTCATTACCTTCATAGTAAAATCATCATTTGTTTTTAATTAATTTAACGCTGACTTCAGATCATGAACATCACAGTACCACTGATAAAAGATAAGTAAAAGACATTTTATTAATGATTTACCTTTGAAAAAATGTTGTTTGTTCCTGTGACATTGCATCCAATGTGGCTATGAAAATACTGGTTATTTATCAATAGATGCAAAAGCCCAGTACAATCAGTTTCACTAGCAGATTGCTTCTGCTCGTACCCTGGAGCATTTATAAAACACTTACAAATGCTCCAAGGGTCTAGCGACCACAATTGGGCATCGCTGTTATTCCAGTTAGGTGCAGGTGGTGAGGATGCATGATGCTGTACAATATAGTCATAGATGGCGCCACATATGTTGTTCGGACAAGGAATTTTACCGCTTGTAAAGCGACAGCTGCATTTTACTTGCCCAAAAGGACAAACTTTGTTTCCAGCATTCCCTACCGGCTTATGGTCTGGCTTGAGAGTTTCAACTCGACAGCTGCCACACGTCACAGTTGATGGTAGCGATTTTGTGGACCAAATGTTTTGTAAGATATCCTTATGCTGTTGGTGAGCTATGTCATTACAGAATGGTGCCAACCCCTCCTTTAAATATCCAAGTCCTAAACCTGCCTTTACCCACTGTCTGTATTTTTCATTCTCTAACTGAAGTTGATGTGCCATCATGATACTCTATCAGTATCTAAACGAAATAAAAAAGAGAAATTTATGTTTTGTATTTTTATGAATAAGGAAATAAGGTTTTGGACTTGAAGTCCAAAATATCAGGTAAATATTATAAATGTAGCGAAGTTTCTAAACTAAATCAATTACAGGGACAACAAACTATTACAGGCATGACGGGATTTTTTTTATTTGATGATGTCTCCAGTTTATATTTAACTAAGAGCAGTAGGTACTTGATTCATACTGACTATTATTTGTGCCGGTCTTTTGAATTCATCTGATACGTATTTTGGTATTAGATAACAAGATATAACAGTCATTGCCCTTGCCTTATTTTTAAGGCTCTTCATGAAAAAGAACAATCAATATTGCTCGCTAAGAATGGAAAGCAGATAGAATGTTTTGATCTTTAAATGATCTCACAACGTTCATATGTGCATCTGAATTAGTGAAAATCTTAATGTTTTCTATATTTGGTCTAACTGTCCCCAAATGACTAAATTCGAATTTTTCAGCGTAGATAACTTTTCTGAAAAAACTTCCAGGATATTAAGGAAGAACATGTAACCTATAAAGAGTTAACAATGTTTTTCTAATATTTTGACTGGATTGTCATATTAAGATTCATACAAATTTCCAGTTCTTTTTGAATTGTCACTAGTATTGTTGTATTTGCCATATTCGAAGTCTATTTGTTGTCATAGCAACCAAATCCTTAAATAAGGGAAGAAGATTAGGATAAAAAAATTTATAATCCCCAGACTACAATCGTCCCAATTTTTAGTTTCATAAAATATTTTCAGTTCATTTTGCGTTTTAACGGGATCCAGTTTTTGTTGACCGAGGAACAGACTGACAGATTGACAGACGTCCATTCTTACGAGAGGACATTTTCTTGGTACTTCGTTTGTTTTAAAGTATCTTTTAAAGTATAGCTTTTTGCTATATGCTTAATTTCTGCCCAAATTAACAAGATTCCAGAAAATTATTGAAAATTGAATGGCACAAGTTTTATAACTATCTGAATGACGTACTGACGGACAACAGACGCCGCACAAAATGTGATCACTTTGTGCTCAGGTGAGCTGAGAAATCAAACATGTACACTAAACTTACTAAATTTAAACCACATTAAACATTTATTTACACTTTAATCATTTTCTTTTGACAAAGTTCTAAAGACCTGACCTGACAGACCTTTATCTCATTAAAGAGGCACGCCGGCAATCAACAGCTGAAAATAATTAGTTCACTTACAATGTGGGGCATTGTTTTATTTTTGCATTGTCTTCTTGAGATATTAAACATTTAATTAAGATTTACATATTCAGAATAGATATACTTTTTTGTTAGAGCAATTTGTTCTCAAGCAAAGAGGACGCTGTGATTGAGTAATGCCGATAATGGACGGATATCGATCAAAAATTGAAATAGTCTTGCAAAAATTGCTTTGGATTTAACGTTTTCAGCAATGATTTCTTCCAATTTTGACCTTATGTCCGTAATCGTTGGAGATTAATTATTCATCTGATGATATTAAAAAGTACATACAAGAGGCATGTTTTAATTAGTGGCAACAACTCAATTGAACCATGATTTGCACGTGAAAGTACACGAATAATATACCGTTGAAAAGATTTTTGATGTTTCTAATCAACAGTATATTTTCGTATAATTTGCATGCGCAATAAGATTTTAGAAAGTCATTTGAATACATGTTGGTTGTAAACATGGCTGAGTTGAATTAACTTGAGAATATTAGTTATTAGGTTGCTTAATCTGAAACCATTTTTTAACAGTTATCATTTATTTAACTGAAATAGATCAAAATTGAATTAGAGGCACCTGGTGTTTTATGTCTTCCTTAAATATATATCATCATAAAATGAACAAAAACAATGAAATTCATTAACCATTTTAATGATTGTAAATTTACAACTGATTCTTTAGAAAAAAATAAATGTAAACATGTGATGTCATGTTACATGTTTAAAATGAGGAAAACGTATATTTAATGATAACACATAAATGATATGAATGGTAAACGCAGATTATTTCATAGTACAGTTGACTTGTTTGTTGTGTGTGATAGATGATGAAGCTCATTAACAAGACATGGCTGAGTTGAATTGACAATTTGAGAGAGGAGCAAAGAGCTTATTTCAAAATTTGTGGGTTATTGTGTAAATACGTGGCATTTTCTAGTTCCAATATTCCTATTTGAATAATGAGGAATCACACTTAGAATATTTTATCTGCTTTTAACTTTGTCTTTTGACTTCTTATATATGATATGCAGGCTTCATAACATCTGATCCCCTTTCAAAATTCTATTTTGTTTAATTTCACCCATTGATTCTCGTTTAGGGCACACGCATTATTTTAATTGGGGACCATACCCCGCTTTTCATGGTATGGCACTAACGTGACACATTGATGGTTTTATGATAACCGCCGTATGAACACATCTGCGGATGTTTTTTAAATTCAAAATTTTCCAATTTCATGTTGAATTCTGCTTAAGTTGGAGCTAGTGGCGTGGACGGTAACTTGCATTTTTCCATTACAATCCATGAACTGGCTAAATGCAACCGCAACATTTTCAAATTTGTCGTGTTGGACTTTCTTTAGGAATTTTTATTTTTACTATTTTAGTTAATGGAGAAAATGCCTTTCCATATTGTACAATTGCCATGTGTCAAAGTTTAAGAAATGTAGCACTAATGCCAAGGATGACTTATATCAAATTTCCGCTACCGTCTGTAAAATACATCAGAACTGACAAACCCATAGTTAATGACGACGCAACATACCGTGGAGGAGATAAGTGACGCAGCAGGCCTTAGTTCATCTTATGGGTTTTCCATCTTGAAAGGAAAGATAAACTTAAGGAAAGTGTGCGCCAGTTGGATCCTGCATTTGCTTAATTCTAAAAAAGGAGATGGTTGAAAAAGCCTCAGCCTTATTGACTAGGTTCAACGATGAAGACCCTAGATGCCTGAGAGAAATTGTCACAGGGGCTGAAAAGTGGCTTGATTTTTTTTTTTCAGACCGAAAATAAACTCAGTATCAAAATGCATGTAGGTGAAAACAGCGATCACCCAGTTGTTGCTCGACATAGCAGTAGCGTTAAAAGAGTAATGAACGCTCTATTTTTTGCCATTGATTGAATAGTGGCCCGACTTTTGATTAAATCTATACATCAAATCTTATCTTCAACTGAAATTTAAACTAATCAACAGTACATGCAAATCATAAACCGTGATACACAGTGGTTACAAATTAACAGATTAACATGCGCCCACTGGGACACACACATATTTTGAAACCGTGTGGTTTTTAGGGCACACGCTTTTTATTACTTGGGGACCATACGCCGCTTTTCATGGAATGGCACGGAAGTGTCACATTGAAGGTTCCATGATAACCGCCGTATGAACACATCTGCGGATGCTTCTAAATTCAAAATTTTACTATTTCATGTTTAAATGTTGAATTCTGCTTAAGCCGGTGCTAGGGGGCGTGGACGGTAACTTGCACTTTCCACTACAGTCCATGAACAGGCTCAATCAAACCGAGCCTGCAATTTTGCCGTGTTGGGCTTTCTTTAGCGATTCTGTATTTATCTATTTTATAGATTTTTACGCGGCTTTGACACTGGACGCACATCCAGATTAATCACAGGGCAATTTATATAACAAGACGGTGGCAAAATAAAACACTTATTATAATAAAAGTGATACATACAGTATAATGAAATATAAAACTTTCTCTTTTAGACTTCTAGTATTACTTCACTTTACCTGTCCGGTAAAAATATGGGAGTCGTTTTAGTCTCTCCTGCCAAAAAGAAACGTTATTTGCTTCCGGCATGCACATCAAAGGTTGGATAGATGAAGAGAACCAGAGTTTGTTTGTTTTTTTGTTGTTGTTGTTGTTGTTGTTGTTGTTGTTATTTCAGTAGTCTTTGCAAAAATTAAATAATATATGTCAAATATCAGGTCCCCAATCCACAGAGCTGACATTTTCCCCTGTCTTTTTTTCGAACAATATCCACAGTTTCCGAAAATTCCCTCAGAAACCTATCAATTTAACGCTGTCATACTGGATAAAAAGCAAGTTTAAACACATGAGCAGTATATCACTTCGTACTGCAAGCGATTAAACATTATTTTCGTACCAATTTATTTTTGTATTTTTCATCCGCTTGGAACGTCACCATATGACCTACATTGTGTGGGTTCGACGATAAAAATCCAAATAGCGCTTTTACGATTTGCTTGAATATAACGCAATAACATCATTTCAAAGTGTTTTACACTACTAGTGCAATATCGTATTAAATGGTTTTATTACACTCCTGTGCTGCGGTTTATGTGATAATTGACATATTTTGTTAAATAAATATAGCCCAATATTAATAAAACTAAAAATGTGTACATAGGGCACAGATGACCCCGCTCTCCACTGTCAATCTTCTGACATACAGCAGGACAGTATGACAAAGGGACAGACAAAAGAAATTCTACATGGCTCCGTATACCCCTAAGAGCTTGAGGCATAAACCACAATTCTCAGTTTAAAGTTAAGATTTTTGGATACTATTCTTTGCCTTGATTTTTATTTGTATGCGTAAACGTATAATTTTCTTGCTTAATTTAGGCGTGTGAGCATCTTATCTGCATTTCTGCATCCCTTTCTACAAAATATATCAAGACAAATTTCTTTTTGTAAGATAATTTTAATCTTACAATTAATATCCTCTATAGAATTTTAAGTGCAAAATCTGTCGTAACTTTACGATAGGTGTTCCCCATTCGTATCTTTTGAGAGTAAAATATCTCTTTTTTTCTAAACATATGTAATGTATAGCTTCATGTAAATTGATGAAATAAAAGTCTCTGGTTTACACTTGACATTTTCTTAATACCACATATGGTAGAAACATGTAATGTTGTGCAAGGCATCATAGCACAAAGTTTAAAGGAGATTAGATAATAAGTAAAAGAAATTAGATAATATTTACAAAGGTAACTGAGAAGCGATATAATTATCATATCATCAACATCGGAATTTGTATGATTTTGACTGTGTCCCTTATAGAATATTAACTAGGTTAGAACATGTTTTGGTTGTCTGAAATATTTCATTATTTTTACTTAGAAAGTCATATGATAGACAAAGATTATGAAATACAGATAATTTTCAGTTCGAAAATCAGCAATTAAAGCATCTCAATCAAATGTTGATAATTTGGGGTGTGATTAAATGGATACAATTTGGAAGAAAGGGCATTTACACGTGTTACTGCAAAAAACAGCCCTAAATGCACCGGAAACACAATTCAATGCCCTCAGTCTTTACAGGGCTTATTCCTTAATTAGTGACATTTAAACAGAATCGGTGATACAGGGATATACATGACACATGTTTATTACATGCTTTTCGGGGGTTTATAGAAATATATCAGTGATATAAAAATGGTAATTTCACTGTTTGAAACAGTGAAATTACCACTTTGATAATTTCACTGTTTTGAATTTAAGCCCCTTACGTTGTTTCAGTGAAATACCAGCGTGCACAGTACTGGGTACCAACTTAATGACGTGACGTCGTAAATGACGTCACATTGTATTATTATTTGGCGCGCTTTTCATTCAGTATTAGGTTTAATGTCTTTTTGAAACGTTTCTTTGCATATAATAAAAAGAAAATTTGTTTAATTTAGTGTAAGATCGAAATGTGAACACCAAAAATTCATATTTCACTCGTGGCTGCGCCACTCGTGAAATATACCTTTTGGTGCTCACTCGGTGAAATATATTCCGATCTTACACTGAACTAAACAAATATCCTCTATATAACAGAGTAGTCTATTTGCACATTTGATTTATTTCTCACTACAACACACGTATCATTACCATACAATAAGACGAGCAAAGGACCTAGAATTGACCCCTGAGGTACTCAGTTACAAATATCAGCACAAGATGAAAGTATTCCTGAAATATCAACCAACTTATTCCTGTTAGACAAGCAAAACGATACCATTCTGACTGAAGTTCGGATAGACCAATTGCTGTTATTTTGATAAAAAAATCTTATGCACAACAATATCAATGGCTTTTCGGAGGTTACCGGAAATTATTTCAACATTATAAGCCTGATCCATTTCAATCTTAAACTACTGTTCTAGTGCATTTTTATTTTAGATGTGATATTTCCATACGTATAACAATATTTTATTCACACTAATTTAAGTCTTGTACAGTTTTGTTGATTAATATGTTTAAAGTCTCGCAAAAGTGTGATTAGATCAAAGAAAACCGTCCAATTATTTATTTTATTATTGAATTTTACAAAAGCTGAACCATTTACCCAAAAAATATATGTGTTTCTTTTGCTTGTCTATTTCCTGAATAAAAGATAATAATTCAATCCGTATATAAGACATTTCTTCCAAGAATCATGTGATTAACTTGAATTATTACTGTACTTCTGCTTTATTATGTTTCTTAAGGGTACATTTATTTAATGCGTCTAGTGAAATTTTAAGTTTTATTGCGTTTTTTTTCTCTCTCTCTTTTATAGGAGAATGTTTGAAATCAATCCTCACGAAGCCTAAAAGAAATAGGTTTGTCTTACTATTTCAAAAAGTTTTCAATCAGCTAAAAGAAGATGCAATTTATTTTTCGAAAATAATTTCCTTTTTTGAAGATGGATGTAAAATATTTCTTTAGCGGGACTTTTCAGTGTTAATGTCACTGATCTTTTAATTTTGGAAATTATTTTGTGGACAAGCAAAATATATCGAGTGTTATATACTCTTTTGCAGCCATGTCATTAGTTTTTTGAGACAAATTGACCAATTTGGTCAATTTATTTACGCATCGATATTTATATATAGTAGTTGCAACATGCGTTGATTTAATGTAAAGACGAACATAAAATGATTTTATCAATCGATGGAAAACATTTAATAATTTCAGAAACGTTAGTACGAAAGCCTAATAGTGTCAAATAAAATAAAAAATAAAAATGCAAAGGCGTTATAACGCGAATAAAGGCGTTATTACGCGAAGCAAAAGGCGTAATAACGCGAAAAAAGGCGTTATAACGCGAATAAAGGCGTTATAACGCAAATCAAAAGGCGTTATAACACGAATCAAAAGCGTAATAACGCGAATAAAGGCGTTATAACGCGAATTGAAAGGCGTAATAACGCGATAAAAGGCGAAGCAACGTGTATAAAGGCGTTATAACGCGAATCAAAAGGCGTAATAACGCGGATAAAGGCGTGATAACGCGAATCAAAAGGCGTAATAACGCGAATAAAGGCGTAATAACGTAAATCAAAAGACGTAATAACGCGAATAAAGGCGTAGTAACGCGAACCAAAAGGCGTAATAACGCAATGTAAAACGCATTATAATGCCAATTTAATACCATATTTATAATAATCAAATTGCCTAGTAACGCGAGAAAGGAAGACCAATATTGATCTGAATTTATTGCTCAAGATTTAAACTCCTATAGAATAATACAATATACATTTACAATAACTATCATTCCATTTGCACAGTAATAATGCAAACTATTTGTCATAAACTAATGAAGACTCTTTAATATTTGCCAATATAAGATGAGTTGGTTACTTATAGGTCATAAAGTATTACCTCCTTCAAATAACAAACCCCCTATGAAGTTTGAATATTGTGGGCCAAATGGAACTTAAGTTATGCTCCGGAAACCAAATTGCTAACGGACAGACGGACAGACGGACGCTAAGGGGGTATAACATAATATGCCCGAAATTCTGTCGAGCATATAATCAAACGCAAATCTAGATCAATTCATTTAAATCAACATTGTTCTTCCTTCCATACATTACTAGCCCACTGTTTGGAATTTATATGGTATTAAATTAGCGTTATAACGCCTTTTGTTTTGCGTTATTACGCCTTGTGGTTCGCGTTATAACGCCTTTTGATTCGCGTTATTACGCCTTTTCATTCGCGTAATTACGCCTACTGTTTTGCGTTATTACGCGAATAAAGGCGTTATTACGCCTTTCAATTCGCGTTATAACGCCTTTATAAGCGTTATTTTACGCCTTTCAATTCGCGTTATAAGGCCTTTTTTCGCGTTATAACGCCTTTGATTCGCGTAATTACGCCTATTGTTACGCGTTATTACGCGAATAAAGGCGTTATTACGCCTTTCAATTCGCGTTATAACGCCTTTATTTGCGTTATTACGCCTTTCAATTCGCGTTATAACGCCTTTATACTCGTCATTACGCCTTTTGATTCGCGTAATTACGCCTATTGTTCTGCGTTATTACGCGAATAAAGGCGTTATTACGCCTTTCAATTCGCGTTATAACGCCTTTTTTGCGTTATTACGCCTTTCAATTCGCGTTATAACGCCTTTATTCGCGTCATTATGCCTTTTGATTCGCGTAATTACGCCTATTGTTTTGCGTTATTACGCGAATAAAGGCGTTATTACGCCTTACAATTCAAAGGCGTTATAACGCGAATAAAGGCTTTATATCGCAAATTGAAAGGCGTA
This sequence comes from Ruditapes philippinarum, assembly GCF_026571515.1. Classification (NCBI taxonomy): domain Eukaryota; kingdom Metazoa; phylum Mollusca; class Bivalvia; order Venerida; family Veneridae; genus Ruditapes; species Ruditapes philippinarum. The sequence goes on from NW_026855409.1 coordinate 53,585, forward strand.
ACAACGCGAATAAAGGCGTTATAACGCGAATTGAAAGGCGTAATAACGCCTTTTTTCGCGTAATAACGCGAAACAATAGGCGTAATTACGCGAATCAAAGGCGTAATAACGCGTATAAAAGCGTTATAACTCGAATTGAAAGGCGTAATAACGCCTTTATTCGCGTTATTACGCCTTTCAATTTGCGTTATAACGTATTTTGATTCGCGTTATAACGCGATTAAAGGCGTAACTACGCCTTTTGATTCGCCTTTATTTGCGTTTTAACGCGAAACACGTATAAAAGGCGTAATAACGCGAACCAAAAGGCGTTATAACGCAAAACAAAAGTCGTTATAACGCTTATTTTATACCATATAAATTCCAAACAGTGGCCTAGTCATGTAAGAAAGGAAGAACAATGTTGATCTAAATGAATTGATCAGGATGTACGTTGTATTTTCAATTCTGTACGGATACGTCCTAAGACCACAGTTTGATTTTTTTAAATCTTTTATTAGGAAATGCTTTCGTCGGATTAAAGGTTACTATCACCCAACTTTAGATAGTTTTCTACAAGGACAAAGAAGACAATGTCTTCCTATAATTGAAACTTAACAGAAACACTTTCACCCTTCTAAGCATACCTATCAATAATTAAGATATACTTTCACCCTAATGTGATTTACTTAATTCAAAATCTTGTTTCCTATAGCCTATTACATATAGCGTAATTGGGAACGACATTCACATAATTAGAAGATTACTACATGTTATTAAGTAATTATACAGGACATATCCGTAGATAATTGAACACATGACGCACATATAAGATAAGATAAGATATAAGAAAGAAAAGATAAGAAAAAAATTCATTTACTATAGTGACGTGTTTTAAAAATCAATGATGTGATACATGTGAATTCAGTGTAACTTTATTGAAGTCCAGTCCAATGGACCAATAAGACACCAAGTCATCTTATATTGGCAAATATTAAAGAGTCTTCATTAGCTTATGACAAATAGTTTGCATTATTACTGTGCAAATGGAATGATAGTTATTGTAAATGTATATTGTATTATTCTATACGAGTTTATATCTTGAGCAATAGATTCGGATCAATATTGGTCTTCCTTTCTCGCGGTACTAGGCAATTTGATTAGTATAAATACGGTATTAAATTGGCATTATAATGCGTTTTAATTTGCGTTATTACGCCTTTTGGTTCTCGTTACTACGACTTTATTCGCGTTACTACGCCTTTTGATTTGCGTTATTACGCCTTTATTCTCGTTATTACGCCTTTTAATTCGCGTTATAACGCCTTTATTCGCGTTATTATGCCTTTTGATTCGCGTTATAACGCCTTTATTCGCGTCATTATGCCTTTTGATTCGCGTAATTACGCCTATTGTTTTGCGTTATTACGCGAATAAAGGCGTTATTACGCCTTACAATTCAAAGGCGTTATAACGCAAATAAAGGCTTTATATCGCAAATTGAAAGGCGTAACAACGCGAATAAAGGCGTTATAACGCGAATTGAAAGGCGTAATAACGCCTTTTTTCGCGTAATAACGCGAAACAATAGGCGTAATTACGCGAATCAAAGGCGTTATAACGCGTATAAAAGCGTTATAACTCGAATTGAAAGGCGTAATAACGCCTTTATTCGCGTTATTACGCCTTTCAATTTGCGTTATAACGTATTTTGATTCGCGTTATAACGCGATTAAAGGCGTAACTACGCCTTTTTGATTCGCCTTTATTTGCGTTATAACGCGAAACACGTATAAAAGGCGTAATAACGCGAACCAAAAGGCGTTATAACGCAAAACAAAAGTCGTTATAACGCTTATTTTATACCATATAAATTCCAAACAATGGCCTAGTCATGTAAGAAAGGAAGAACAATGTTGATCTAAATGAATTGATCAGGATGTACGTTGTATTTTCAATTCTGTACGGATACGTCCTAAGACCACAGTTTGATTTTTTTAAATCTTTTATTAGGAAATGCTTTCGTCGGATTAAAGGTTACTATCACCCAACTTTAGATAGTTTTCTACAAGGACAAAGAAGACAATGTCTCCTATAATTGAAACTTAACAGAAACACTTTCACCCTTCTAAGCATACCTATCAATAATTAAGATATACTTTCACCCTAATGTGATTTACTTAATTCAAAATCTTGTTTCCTATAGCCTATTACATATAGCGTAATTGGGAACGACATTCACATAATTAGAAGATACTACATGTTATTAAGTAATTATACAGGACATATCCGTAGATAATTGAACACATGACGCACATATAAGATAAGATAAGATATAAGAAAAGAAAAGATAAGAAAAGAAATTCATTTACTATAGTGACGTGTTTAAAATCAATGATGTGATACATGTGAATTCAGAGTAACTTTATTGAAGTCCAGTCCAATGGACCAATAAGACACCAAGTCATCTTATATTGGCAAATATTAAAGAGTCTTCATTAGTTTATGACAAATAGTTTGCATTATTACTGTGCAAATGGAATGATAGTTATTGTAAATGTATATTGTATTATTCTATACGAGTTTATATCTTGAGCAATAGATTCGGATCAATATTGGTCTTCCTTTCTCGCGGTACTAGGCAATTTGATTAGTATAAATACGGTATTAAATTGGCATTATAATGCGTTTTAATTTGCGTTATTACGCCTTTTGGTTCTCGTTACTACGCCTTTATTCGCGTTACTACGCCTTTTGATTTGCGTTATTACGCCTTTATTCTCGTTATTACGCCTTTTAATTCGCGTTATAACGCCTTTATTCGCGTTATTACGCCTTTTGATTCGCGTAATAACGCGAATAAAGGCGTTACTACGCCTTTTGATTCGCGTTATAACGCCTTTATTCGCGTTATGACGCCATTTGATTCGCGTTATAACGCGAGTAACGGCGTTACTACGCATTTTGACTCGCGTTATAACGCCTTTATTCGCGTTATTACGCCTTTTGATTCGCGTTATAACCCCTTTATTTGCGTTATTACGCCTTTTGATTCGCGTTATAACGCCTTTATTCGCGTTATAACGCATTTGCATTTTTATTTTTTATTTTATTTGACACTATTAGGCTTTCGTACGTTAGCAAACACTTCGGAAACTTTAAAATATTGATCACGATCTTCTCGTAATAGACTTAAGGTAATTATAATAATATCAAGTTGTTCCAATATAACTTGTGCATTACCTTCGATTGATTTAAGTAAACATCTACCAGTCTTTGTGTACATGCTATTACGACAGGGCATTTAAATTTACAGTTTGATCAATAGATATTACAAAGAAAATAAAATATTCAGTATTTCTTTCAATTTTAACGTTCTAAAATATTTACCATTGTTGTAAAGATGGTGTCATATAATTGAAACGGAATTGTTCAATGTGTGTTTTGTATTTTATATTAGATTCTTTAGAAACTCTTAACGTAATGCATTGAATGTTATTTGTTTTCGTGATATTCACTAAGACTACTACACTGTCTATTGTCGTATTATAAATGAAAATGTCATATTTATGTCAAAACATAACACGTGTTTAAATTTGCCTAAGGGTAAAAGAAGTTATGCTGGATATTGTTGTCCTATTTTAAACTTTGAAAACAAATACGCAGTGATTAAAAAATATTTATCTTGAGATATCGATAGAGACCTTTTGTATAGCATTTTAAATGTCGGATACTTGCAAACGAGGTTAATAAAGATGAAAATTTAACCGTTGGCACAACATATTCTTAATTGCACATAACAATAACTATACTTTATTTGGATTGCTCTAAACATAAAGGACACACACATTTCAATTGCCATTTTTATTATCTAAGCTCTATATATTTGCGTATTATTTTCCTTTCTCTTTTTTATTATCAATCTTACTTTTAGATATACCGAAGCAGTAAAAATCCGTCTCGTCTCTGCTTGCAGAGAATTTACATAACAATGCATAAAGGTTTACGTAATTTTACAAAATAACATTCCTAATAAAATGGTAGGAAACGCCGTTCAGCCGGTTATTCATTTTTATAAACGTAATTAAAACATCTAGATTCCCTACTGAACAAAAGAGGACCTTCTGGATAATGTTTATCTGTAGAAACATATACACTGACTTCTAGCTTTGTTCACAAAAATAGTATTTCAATTTTATATTTATGTAAGTAAACCAAATTAAAACATGGTGGATAACGTGCGCCTGAGGCTCCTATTTTTAAGGTTTTCTGTCGTCCATTGCGTTATCAAATGTTATCAAAGTCTCTATAAGTGTTGACTTAGAGCAGGTGGTGAACGGGTAGTAATGGTCAAATATTGTAAATTGTATAATATGTTGCCATCATTAAACAATTGATTGATGACGATATACGATGTAAGTACAATAGATATTTGTATATGACGTATTTATCTGAAGATACTACAGATATAACGCGAACAAGCTATACAAGATTTTTTTATGTGCGCTGTATTCCTCCTTTGCTCACAAACAAGCAGAAACAAACTAGGGTTAGGATGACGTCGAAAGTAATTGCAAATTATGATTCATGTCATCATTATCATTCGGAAAAAAGCAGATACAGATAAGATAGAAATCTGTACTTATCAAGGAAATATATATCAATTCTGAGTGCATTGTTGTAGAATAATTCACGGTTTGAATTCAAATGTGTAGGAATATAATCACTCAGGCCGATTAATTACAAAACATGTAAACGATAAACCGTGCATTATTATATTATAATGCAATAAAAAAGAATATCTATTTCCATTCTAACACGTTAAGAAAAAAATGCAATAGGGGGTTAAATTTGTTTTCGCCTGCAAGATTCCAATAGAAACGTTCTTGAAAGGCTGTTCCAGGCGGTTGAAAAAACAACTGTCGTTAAGTCCGACGTTTGGAGAAATATTTTGAGAATAACGAATTTTTAAATCGTTGATAAGAAATGTTTATTTTATTTCACTTTATACATATGAAGCAAAATACATAGTTTTTATAGTGAAATAAATATGTAATGAAACAGTTTTTCGATATTGAAATTGCGTTCTTGATTTTTCACGCGCTGTTGGGCACTACATTGTGACGTCACGTAAACAACACTTAAAACGTCTGTACAGCATTAATGACTAAATTTAAAGATATACATTTTCGGATTTATTTTCTTAGTTAGACCATTTTCTATCATTCTTTAACAAACTTCAACAATGTGTCGGTTTGCAAACAAAGCGGGAGAAAATAAGAACGGCGAGAGCATTGTTCTGGCTAAGATCACTTCCTAACCACGTCCGAAACTTTTGTCAACCTCATAAACAATCTCCTTTATTGGTCAATACCAATACAGTGTAAACATTTACAGATACTCCAGTAAATTAATACTACAAGGGATCTAACCGGAGGAAAAAAATGTTGGATGAAACCTACCAGCTGTTGAGGCCATTAAAATACAACATTTTGTTTTACAGTCAATTCTTCGGAAAAACGCGTTCAAGATAAAATTTAGAAAATTAAATTGATACTAAATAATGGCCTTAGATTATAGAATCGTAAAGAAACAGTACATAACACATATATGTTGCATTACACGAAGTAACGAAATGAAAATTGAAAGACCGATTTCTATTTCTATTTCATTTGCTAAAGACATGTTCATTATATATAAGAACATTTTTGCATCTAATGAAAATAATTTCCGTTTCTACATATAAGTCTTTCAAAAGCTCTGCAAATATATATTTTTAATAACTGAGGTTTTCGTTTCAAATAAAGGTAATTGAGATTAATTAATAAATAAACACTATCATATTAGGATATTTGTAAATGACATTTACTTTACCCTCTTGCTAAAGAAAGAAATTGAGGGTTTTGTTGTTTTTGTAGTAGTTTTTTGTATGTTTTTTTTTTCAAATGTATGTCAATCATAGAATTTAACTTTGAATTATAAATAGCTTCTGTGATATCAAACCTCGTGTTAATATGTGATTTGCATTCAATAAAATACTTCTAAAACACATGATGAAATATTCCCTGTCTGTGTAATAACAAATGTTAAATTACTGACAAAATAAATACCTCTAATGATAATTATAAGCATTTGCCAATTCTACATGCCTTGGGCAAATACGAAAAGTAGTAAAACTGAGTCGAATCTACAGTTTCAAGTTTGAAAGTAATTAAAAATCACTTCCCCAATATGTTAAAGCAGTACATTCTCCCTTGGTAAACATGCATTAGTAGACATGTACCCATAGGTAAATATGATAAAGGACAAAACGTCCCAAAACAAACATAATAAAGAACTTAAACCTCATATGTCAAATATTTTAAAGCGGGCAAACCTCTGATGGCAAATAGAATAAAGTAGATAAACACCCATGGGTAAAATATGATAAAGGAGTAACGCTTCACTGAACATACCTGACAATATAGTCAAACTTTCAGTGGTAAAATACATATGAAAAGGTAGTTAAACATCAATTTGCAAAATATGATAAAGCAGTCAAACTATTCATGACAAATATTTTCCCATGACAAATTGAAATACTGTGTAACCTCTGCAGAGTGTTCGTTTGAACAGAAAAATCTTCTTTTCAACCGTTTCATAATTTCATTAGATAAAATTTCACAATAATTTTAACGTCAAAAGAGCAACAACAACTAATCTTTGTCAACAAAATGTTGTTTCTTTTCTCCAAAGAAGTTTAACTTAAGTAGAATAAACTCGTAAATTATAAAGCAGTACAATATCCATTGACATCAATGGTTTATAAATAATATTTCGAATATCCTTTGAATGAGTAGTGATAATGACGGTGTAACGTTGTTTTTTTTAATTGTGCTGAAGTAGAATTTATTTTCCCGCTATCACGTTATTTCTTCTATTCATACAAAACATTCACTGACATATCAATAACAAATCAATACTATTCTATCAAAAAGTGTTATTTCATAACTATTGCTATTAAATACTATACAATTATTGACAATTTATTAATTGAATATGATGAGATATTCACCGGTATAATGTCATATGCAATCGTTTGTAGACATAACCATGAAACAACAAAAGAGTATTTAAGCAGACACAAACTAAGCTTAGGATGACATGAACTGTAATTACGTCTCCCGAAATACTGAAGTAACCTTTATCTTCCAGATGAATATTTTAATGCATAATTTAATGCATAATCTATATGGAAATTCAAGTTATTTCCTCATCACTGACTTATATCAATAAAAAGGAGATACGTTTCTATCAATTAAATTAATGCTAATACTATAATTATATGTTGTACTATTTAATACTGTACAGTAATTGACTATAAATGATGTTATATTAACCGATAGAATGTAATATCCAATTGTTTGTAGACCAAACCATCAAACAGCAAAAGTGTGTATGCCAACAAATCTAGTAATCTACATAAGACAAAACAAGATTTGTATGGGTAGACCCGTCAAAAATTGAGAAACAAGCATGTCAAGTCTACATTCAAATATTATGTAGGTTTATTCAGAAATGATAAGGTTTAACTTAATACAAAAGTTTTGAACAAATACATATATTTCGTTTATAATTGGTAACAATTTTATATCAGCTAGATATACCAACCTTTATTCATCGAACATACAATATGTTAACTCTCAAATAAACCTATCACTGTTTCCTATTGACATTTGTCTTCATCACAAATTGCGTACATTTCTAATCAATAGATTTAATAAAACATACCGTATGTTTTCCTCTTGATGTGAATGTTTATCCTGGGCTCTCCGCGGCCATCTTGACATGTCTCCAATGTAATGGCTTATGAAAATCTTTAGATACTTGTTGTTAACATGGATCGATATTGATTATTCAAATTGTATTTCAGAACGCTAGCAACTGAATGTGAAATAAAACTACCACGTGACTTTGTTACATTTAATAACGCCCAGTCGTTGCGTATTAAGTAAATAGGATAGTTGCTTTAAATCGTTTATTTATTTAAATGTATATCAGATAGACTGGTCCGTCAAGACCATAAATATCGCCGGTATGAAACCAATATATATTTAAAATATCGCAGTTTTGATGAAAAAGTGATAAAAAAAGAAACAAAACTTTAAAAGGGCGAATTTAAACATAGTAAGCAATTCAAACGGATACTGTCCAATTTTTTGCGCTTCAAAGAGATATACTTACTATGTACCTGTTGATAACAAATTATCATGTTGATTATATGCAAAATAAATGATTAATTGATCAATAAGCATCTTACAGTATTATCAATTCAAAACATATATAATTAACTTATTAATGCTGGAAGAAACGAAAATAAAAAAATAAAATAGATACGAAATCGCTAATCTGATTTTATATTTTAAACAATTTATACAATGTTTTTTTCTGTTGTATGTTTATGATGCTTTATATTATAATCATCGGTCTTTAAAAGTATTTGCTAAAGTGATAATTAATTATGTGAGATCTAGTTCAATTCATTTCAAAGCTTTAAAGACAGTTCTCTATATAATGCTTATGTTTCTAATTATTTGTTTCTTGAATTATTTTAGATAACTAATTAATTTGCATCCTGCTCTTACTTCAGATTTTTAAAAATGTTGTCCTCAAACATTGAATTAATACATTGTATACCGAATCGATTGTCTAGATAAGCTGCGGTACATATTGTTTGCATGAAGATTGGAACAATAAGGTTAAGTATTGGATATAACATTCAAATAAAAGTTATATCAATCTTTTATAAAATCATATTGTAATAGAATATTTCAAAATATTAATAATGATATCATATTTTTTCCCAATACATTTATTCACGAAAACATGTATATTAATCAGTCTTTATTTGCTTGATAAAGGATTCGTATTACTCTGGGTGTTTTCTTTACTAAACTGTTTTAATAAATACACATCTATCCATCTTGAAATAGTGCTAATTCTAAAGAGCAAATATCAGTGAAACCTTCTTCTTATAACTAAATTGAAAGCCGCCTACTTAATCAAAAAGAAAAATAGTTCATAAATAAAAAGATAATATAACTTTTTTAATAACTTTCATTTCCATAATTAAAGATTTTTTTTGTAACGTGAACGAATATGTTTACGAACTTCAATAATTTCAAAGTTCTAAAGTAAACATAACAAAGAAGACAGATTTTATTAAATAATTGATTGAAGATTAAATTATGAAGAATTTGCAATCTGCTCATAATTTACCACGATACATAGATTCCCATGTCATAATCAATGTCGTATTTATGTAAGTACCATCCAAGTATTATCCCTTTCTTATTTGATAAAAAATTCTCGGCAGTTGAGGAGAGAATGATACAGTTGACAGTTTATTTCTATCGTGAGCTATGGTTGTAGGAAAATATTCTCATTAACTATTTTAATCAACAAACATTAAAATGTATAGCATATCAATAACATTTAATTGACACTCATGATAATTGTCATGTCCCAAATAGAAAAAAAAACAATATATTCACAATTTGTTTATCATTTGGAAAAGGATAAATGGCTTAGGTTAGAGATCGCTGAAACAAAAGAACAGAGGGTCGGTGCTTATACGGTGCTCAGGTATCCGCTTCTGCTTGAAATAATTGACAGTAGAGTACCAGAGTACGTTTGGGTTTATATATTGCCTCATAATAAACTTGCGAAACAGATATAGAAATATAGTACATATAAAGATGTTTGCAGGGTGTTACTAGTGATCTAGTGTACTACTAATGGACCGATTAAACAAAAACACATATTTGATAAAAAAAAACATAAAAAAACAACCAAAAAAAAACAACATAAAAACAGTAAATTTCTATTGATAAAGTATATCGAACCCGTAATACAGGTATTGGATATTTTTACAATTAAGTGATTGAGAAAGACACAAAGAACACACTGGTCAACGTTAATAAAATATATATGTAGATTTTATTTGAATGCAAGATTCATTTAAAAATTGGAAAAACAGATTTATATTGACGTAATATATTTAACTGTGCTAAAAATAATGCAGCATTAAAAATAACTAAATAGGAACGCACGTAAATAATAATCTAGTACTTGTTCTAAATACCTAACTAATCAATTATAAAAACTACTCCGACAATTCTTAAATTTGAACCTCAGCAATGATGAATTATGGCTCATATAAATATATATATAAGTTTTTACCTTTTTATCAAATAAACACTTTTCATGTATAAAACACTTTCTTTGCAATTTCTTTCTTCAAATATACATAACTATTTGTTTATATGCAATTTCTCTTTCTAAATCTAACTTCAAACATTTGAATTTTTGCCTTTATAACCTCACTCCAAACATACAGAACAAGTTGATATTTCAATTTCATTTTATTACTTAACTTCAAGCAAACAAAACAAAACTTACTTCAATCCCAGCAACGTCTTTTAATATTGCTTTTTAGTAACCTTATACCAAGCAAGCAAAATACAGACATGTCCTTTATACAATTTCTTTCTTTCTTAACTTTACTTTCAACATACAAAACAAACTGTGTTGTGTTTTTTTGTTGTTGTTTTTTTATCTTCTGTTTCTCATAACCAAAAAATCAAACAAATAGAAACTATTTGGTTTTGCAATTTCTTTCTTTGATAGTACTTTTTTTCTTACGTTCCTTGCTTTTAATTAAAGATATAATTTCTACATTGCAATTACATGTAATGTAAAATCAAAATACAAGATGACCGTTTTAGTTATAAAATTTATATATAGTTCAAGCTATAGTTTTAGTTAAGGTACTGGTACATATTAAATCGAAAAACATTGCTTTTGTGAACAAAACACGCTTGTTGGACAATTGGTAGATTGTCCGGTTATATCAGAGGCGACTAAACATTAGCTTTCTGGAAAAAAACACCAGTAAAACACAATAGTCAATAACAATCATACTTATGGTTACATCATTTTCCTGAAACGCTTATCTGAAACATTCCTCCGATAAAATTTACTGCAAATATTGTTACTATTTAAATGTCATCTTTTGAAGAGCATTAAATCATGTAATCTCGTAAAGAAGTTGGAAAAGTTTGACGTTTACGTCATATTTATTATGACACTCATACATCTGCAACTCATACATATATACAAAGATGAAATAAATCATTACATTTTATAAAGAATCTTGTCGCATTTGATTGATTCTTAATGATATTTAGTATTCATATGATGTTTAACTATAGACCTAAACATGTGTGAAGATGACTTTTGTAAATAGGATTATAACACAAAATAAATCTTCTTGATATAGCAAAGTCGTATTTGTTAATAATTACGTAGACAAAAACATGTAAATAAGGCGATTATTCCTTTCCATGTTCATAAAATCTTCCGTATGTTCTGGGAAAGCAAGAATCTTTCGATGGAAAAAATGCTACTTCACTCGACCCTAGAAACGACCTTTGTAGTAACAATCCTAGGTATTATATGTATAAAGAATCAATGGTACCACAACAGTAATGTCTTAAAATACTAAGATAATGCATCGGCGGAGGCCAACGTCTTTATAGTGAGATCAACATACATCACTTGTCAACATCGACAGTTGTCAAACCACAAGTTAATTATATGAAAATTGCAGAAACGGTTAACAAACCAAGACATAATTAGATGACAGTTGCAGACACGGTGTTATTATGTATATTAAAATATATCTATGTATCTAAAATACAATGGATATTGGTTGCTAACTGAGAGCACAGTTCCAATAGTTTTATCAAGAAACAACGTACTGCAAATACAATATATGTCAGAAACCGTTAAAAATATTAACTCAAATAAAATAGAAGTATAAAATCATGCATCAAGCGTAAATCGGGACACGGAAATACAGAAATCTAAAAGGTTATTACAACAGTCCAAAACCTTCCTCTTGTGCAATCTGCCGATAGACAATATATATTTACCCGTTATGTGAATTCTCTGTTACATTTCTAATGTATATTATAATTCGTTAAGGACCTACCATTGTTACTTATACACAGACAAACAGTATAACATATTTAGAAAGCTGTCATTTTTTACCTTAAATTCATTTGTTTACTGTTGATTTTTGTACTTTAAAATAGAACAATCCAGTATGTGCATTTTATCCGTCTGATTAAAGCCTTGAAAGCAATCTAGTATTTAAAATGACTTTTTTTCTGATGAATTAGAAGACGACTAATTTTTAAGGTGATACAATACAAAAATGTTAACTTATCAATATTCAATTAAAACCCGCAGCGTCCCAATATTACATTTATCATTGTCAAACAATTATATGTATAGGAATATATACTTACATATAAGCTATTTCTACATACAAGTATGTTAACCATCTACTGACCCATGCAGTTTGTACACTATTTTCATTAATATTTTTGTTGATTAAAGCCTGACCAAAATTAATAATAATTATACTAATGACTATAACATTAATAACTGAAATATCGCTTTTAAAAGACATACCAGTCTATTACTTGGAAAAGGTAATTTGAGTGTTATTCGACACCTCCAACCACTTTTGGTTGACATCAACACCTTGATATATGGAATACTTTGATTTTCAGGATTGACCTATATAGCTAAATTTAGTTACAGAACAGGTTTGTTTTTCCATTTCAGGACAACATTATGAGTTTCTTAAGAGTTCAAATATCTAAAATTGAATGCCGAAAAGCATGGGAAAGTTTTAAACAGGAGCAGTATTTACTTTTGTTAACATTTCAAATCCACCTAGCGCTGTCTTAAGCAGTTTTCAGTCTTAGTAAACATCTTTCACCAGCCTAACACTACGTTAAACAGTATTTTGTTTTTGTTGACATCTCTCATTCATATAGCACCGTTTGAAGCAATGTATTCATTCTCCAATGCTTTTGAAATTTACATCTGGTAGATTCAAAAAATATATTTTTTGGTGTGTAATGCCGATTTCAGTTTTATTTAAAAAAAATATGTAGGACTTAATGACAGCTGTTATTTGGTTAGTGAAAATATTACTATAGTCATACTTTCCGATGATTAAATATTAGTACAAATCGTAACAAAATAGAGCTATGTAATACCATATCATTTAGGGGAAAAAAACGAAACTGTTGAATAAATGATCAGGAGTCATTAATTTGAATATATCATTAGAATATATATTTAGGATGGAAAAGTTCTAAAATAATTGTTTCCCAAAACAGACAAATAATATACGCATTTTTTGGTTCAATTTAATGTCCAACCAACTCAGTATATAGTTGTAAGGTGCCCATATGTATATTGATTTAGGCACAAAACGGGAATAGCTTTCTGAATTGTTTTCTCACAATAGTATTCTAAGACGCGGGCGCAGCTCGAACCTGCAGCGATGAGAAGTCAAAGACCTAAACCATTCGGCAAATGGACGCCCTAATTTATTGATCATAGCGAGAAGAAGAAAATAAATATGTAATAAAATTTTGAATGGACCATTGCTTATTATGTCCCTTGTTTTGGCTAAATGAAAGAATGACGTATCTTAAATCATGGGTTTTTATTTAGTTATGACCATTGAAATATGGATAAAATGTGATACATCGGAAGCAGTTATCACAACAAAATTACCAGAAAATTGCACACTCGGTTTGATTTAGTCTGTACATGAGGGATAATGACAACGTGCATCATACCTCACGAACCCTAGCAACGGTTTGAGTGGTACTCAATTTCAACTGCCAAATAAAGTGTTGGAATCAATGATCCCAAAGGACCAGAAAAATATAACAACTTAGTAACAATATAGTAACGTAAAATATTGAAACATACTGCTTAAATATCTTAAAATCACGAAATAGTCTTAACATATACCGGTATATAATTTATAATCTTAATCATAACGCAGCTATATAACAGAACAATCTGCAAGTTTGTCTTGAAAGTTATCACGGTTATAAGTAACAGTCGTTTGTTTTGAATTTGATAAAACGGATCCCAATACGGACACATGTCTAGTTTTGCTGGATTTTACGTTGCACCAACTCAGAATAGATCATAAGACGACTTCCTAGCTTTATTGATTGAGGAAGACATCAGGTGCCCCTTTGTCCTTTATTTCATGCACATGGGGCAACTTAATACGGACAAATATCAATTATCATCAAAGATGGAAAACACGTGGAATTATCTGTCTTTCAAATAAGCTTAAACTTAGGGATTTTCAGTAACACACCAAGTAATCATATATCAATTAATGCAAGGTTACATGCATGCTTATCAACGTAACCTTCTAAAATGTTACATCCATTCATGTGATCACTTCTTTGAAAACAGAAAACTTGTTTATAGCCGCCATATTTTCAAAATACTATGTTTTATGTATTGCTATCTGATTTATGATCAAAAGGAAGTTACCCTTGTTAGAAAGATTAATACTCGTAGTCTCCCTAGAATTGTATTACCAATTGTTTTATTAATGTGTACACAAACTAAATGTACAAATGAAAGGGAACTCATTCTTGATAAGTATTTTGATATATAAGTGCAATATTAATCTCCCTTTAATTGCATAATATCTTCATTTTATCGCTTTTATAAGCTCTATTCAAATGCACAATGTATAATGTGCTCTAGTTCAGTGTTTCTTTTAATAATATTTTAATAACATGTATATATATATGACAAGTTGTTTTTTTTGTTTGTTTTTTTTTTGGTCATATCATGAAATAAACACAGTAACATTTTAAATTTAAGTGGACCTACCATACCCGAATCTTTGAGTGGGCTATAGCGGTACATGTATATTCACATAATTATATAGCGATGAAATCATGATACTTCATAACAGCAGGTATCAAGTTCTGTATGGCAGCAGTAAAAAGTTGCTCTGTACTGCACTTAAGTGTTCCCATATTTATTTTGGTTCTTCGGGATCATTGACTCCAACACTTTTAAGTGTTGAATTTTTTCGAGTTGTACCGCTCAAGTCGGTACTAGGGGTACGAAGGGTGTTGCATTATTTCATTATCGCTCATGTATAGGTTCCATCAAACTGTCTTGAATTTTCATGTATTTTTGTTGTGAAAAATGCTTTCGATGGATTACACACTCAGATTGTTTAGAAGTATTTACTTTGCATTCCTACACCTATGAATATTGATACAAAAGAACATACGCCGAACTAAACTGAAAATCAATATTCTGTGTATTTTTCAGTTTGATTTTAAAAACCCTTTGTATTTAGTCATTTTGAACAATGACAATTTGCCCAACTATCCCCAGACCCGGATAATGCAAATAAAATTTAAACTTGATTCTGTTAAATTTCATGTTATAGTAATGTTCCTTGGGCAGTGATCAAATATATGCTTAGAGCTCCAATCCATCCCAATCTGTGGTAAGGAGATAACACGCCAAACAAATTAATCAAGAATTTTTACGCAAAAAAAAGAACATTTGACAGGCTTATAATAAAAATGGCCCCAGGTCAATCGTAAGGTAACTTGTAACCAACACTGAAAAACCGTTTACTCTATCTTAATCCATTGAGAAGTTGCAGCACTTTAAAATAAGTTTTGATAAAAAAAACAATGCAAAATAGTGGTTCTTGGCAATTTTGAGACGTCCGCCGTTGCCACGGTAACAGAAAATTTAAGTTTAAACATGCTGTTACATAGGCTATGGTCCAGTTAGCATTTGTGCCAAGTTTCATCAATATTGAACTTTTTTCATAGCAGTTTGAACTTGTAACATCGGACTTTTCAACGAGGTAAAGGGTTTACAAGGTTTTTCCATATTTGGACAGAGTGACCTTGTTTTTGACCCAAGGTAACCCATATTCAAACTTGATATAGAAATCATCTTAACAAACATGCAAACCAATTTCCAGTATATTTGAATTACATCAGTAGCCATTAGAGAGTGAACATGATTTTTCTATCTTTAGCTCCTGTGACATAGTTTTTCATCAGAGATGACCCATGTTCGAACTCCTTTAAGCAATCAACTAGACAAGCATCCTGACCAAGTTTAATAACAACTGAATTAAAATGTGAACATTATAATATTAACAAGGTTTATTCCATATTTTGGTGGTGTGACCTAGTTTTTGACCCCAGATGCCCCATATTTAAGCTTGACCAAGAAATCATCAAAACAAACATTCTGACCGATTTCCAGGATATATGGATCAAAACAGTAGCCATTAGAGTGTTAACCAGATTTATCTATTTTTAGCTCCTGTAACCTTGTTTTTGACCGGAGATCATCCATATTCGATGTCTTGTGACCTCTCCAATAACTTTGTTGTTTAAACGGATTATAAGTAGTTCTACCACGTTATTTCAAATGTAAACAGAACTAGAGACTGTAATCTTTGATACTGTAAAAAGAATGCATAAATTTGTTACCTAAAGGAAAATGAAGTCTGTTTCATACAATTATGATTGAAAATATGTCTGACAAACATTTTAATATGCCCACTGATGTACAATTAAAGTAAATCCGGCTAAATGTCAACAGGTTGGCATTTTGTACTTTTGGATTCTGCAACCATTAAATATATATATATAAAAATGTATTGTTTGTTTTGTATATTTTAGATGAACTTTTACTTGATGCATTGGAAATAAACTTGCCAACATCTTCAAGCATTAAATTACTATTTGTTTACATTTTAAGTTTCTTAGCGTAGGTTAGACCGAAATACCATATACGTTGTATGTATTTATCCTATTGTGTTTGAGGTTCTTATACTAATACTGACGGAAAGGGCTGATACCAGTAAGGTGGGCCATTTCTGTTGTTTCTTGCCCGCCCAAATAAGTACAGAAATTGTTGAGTTAATTTCATTATGGCTTAGTATACTTTTTGAAAATCGGAGGTTCTACTATACTAAGTTACCAGCTAATGAAGGAAATACATGGTTAATGGGGCATCTTATGTATTTACATACTTAGTCAAAGAAAGTGTGAATTGCAAGATAAACAGTTCAAAATAAGGCGACTTTTAATATATTAATTTGATAAAATGGAAGGCTGTTGAATTTGACTTTCTAATGATCTTTGATTTAATCCATCAAAATTAGTCCGGCAGATTATTTTATATTGTTCTTATTAACAATTGTATATGATTGTCTTAATATATACATGTATAAACATGTTCTCATTTGCGATAAATTACTACGTATGATGAGATATGCAATTCAATATACATTCAATTGTTTTGACAAGGCCTCGTTTATAATATATGATTGTTGTTAAGTTGTTGTTGTAATATTATTGTTACTGTTGTATTAAATGTTGTATTATGTGACAATCGAAAAAATTGAACAGACCTATATCTTAGTTAATATCTTGTAAACATATAGAATATTAATCATTTGATATAAGCCTGCTTGTACATAGAAAATATTAGCTGCATTTAGTAGTAAATTATTTGAAATCATCAATCATCTATGAAAGGGTTAATACTAAATCTTGCAAGCTGAGAGGGATCATGGCTTTGATGGGGCCACTATGACCAAGTGGTAAATGTATCTCACTTTTAGTCTCGCTGTTGGTTTGAATACAGCCAGGGACTATGAATCCGTCCATGTGAAGAAGCTATCGAGAATTTTCTCAGGTCTCATATTTAATATACTATCAGTGTTTATATTCTAAATATTACAAAACTATCACATTCTCCAATTCAAACATGCAATTGTATTAATTCTATTACAGTAATTTTATTTTTATTCTACTGTACATATGCTCATAGCATTACCATGGTTTCACTTTACTAATTGTTTCGTTATATTGGTGTTTTCTCGCATGTCCAGTTTGGCAATGAGGTATGAATAAAAAAACTGTTCTGCACCGGCAAGAACCCGGGTAACTTTTGGATATGAGAAAAACTGTATTATGCACTACTCCAAAAAATATCAACTAACTTAGTAATATGGCAAAATTAAATTATATCTTACGAAGGGTTGTTAATCGAGTTGCTTTGTCTTGTAGTCATACAGCAGTTACTTCCCCTTCACTACACAGAAACGACAGCCGGTGACCAATATTCTTCGACTTGAACTTGGAATTTTCCGTATATACCAATCATTCTTGTGCATGTTTATAACATTGTAGTATCCTTTAATTTTAACTGACGGACAAAGGAAAATATTTATGCATATTATAATAGTGCACGTTTATAACGTCGCTTTTCAAAGGATAACCGTGACGTTTATATACTTTTATATACACGGCTGCTGTCGATGAAGAAATATCACCTTTTCTTTAAAAAAGAAGATGCTTGCAGTATAATAAATTTGTTATAAATCTGTCTGACAGTTTATATGGCCGTACATAAACGTTGGTTTGCAATATAATATATTATAAACTACCGTTTATATAGGGCCATATAACCTGTCAAAAATATTTAAACTTATAATATAAATGTATTTATCTATACACAGATAAGATGGCTTTTGTCCTTTCTCTATTTCATGTCTTCTGTACTCTTGAAGGTCGATGGTTCTGCTTGCCAGCTCCTGCATGAAATATTGCATATAAGAAACTTTAAGTTTTTCTTCCACCTACCAGAAAAACACAAATGTCGCTAATGCCTTATAAGGGAGAGTGTCAACACATTAAAGTTAGGTAGAAAAAATAAAAGATTTTTGAGTTAAGTCTTTTTTATTTTCAAACTATTTGTGATTTGACATTTTAAGATTTTAGCCAAGTGATGCAATGATTTTTGTTGTCATATTGTTGTGGTTGTTGTTTTGTTATTTTATTTAAATTATATCTACATTAGTAAATATATATAAACATATTATCATTCGCTTAATATTTACATCACCATCCGTTATCCTATGTGCGTTTTTCTCATTTCCTTTAAGCAAGGAATACGGTCAGATTCAGCCAAATCAGAGTTGTCTTCTAGAACTTGTCGTACCACGTCTGTACCAATTTCAAATAAACCTGGCTGATCCGAAAATATTTGACTAACAAAGTGCATTGGGTCACAGTACATTCAGTGAAATTCAGAGATAAGAAAAGCAAATCTGAGATTTCGTTGTGGTCTGCTATATATGTATGTGAAAAGGAAAACAGCGAAACATGCGGCAACGTTGATGCTTAATGCATTTAATATTTGCCAATGTTTGTAACGCCAGTACAGTATTTTCTATTACTGTTCTTAGAGATAAGGGAATTAACTCTGATGGTATATATGGGATTCATTGGGCGTAGAGTTGTTATGCAAAGACTTATCTCATTTAAAATATGTGAAGTTGTTTTATTTCAATTGTCTAATGCTTGGGCATGTGCAATTAGACAGCTATAAGATAGTTTACACTTTAGATAATGGGAACGATCTTACATCCTATCTTTAGGCACATTATACGTAAATATATTATGAATTGATAGAACTGCTTGTTATGCCCGGTAATCATGGTAATGGGTCAACAAGTACAAATAAAGCTTAATGTTTTACCAAATATGACCTTTGATTTTGACCTTAATATTTGATATAAACACACATACGAAAAACAAACTATTGTATACTAAATATGACCTTTATTTTTGGAAACAACATACATTTAAATTTAAATATACGAATACGAAAATTTTATTCAGTATTAAACATGTTAAAACAATGTTTATAGTCTATACAAATCCAAAGTACAGTGTGAACAAAAAACAGAAAAAAGAAAAGTAAATAACAAAATGCTATTTTTACATTATAAATCATACAGTTATCAGAAAAGATTATTAAAGAAACGTTATTCTAATTTAAGAAAGAAAAAAGTAAGTAAAATAAAACATGACTGTAATCTTTCATTTAAAATCAAGTTACTAAGACTTAATATGCCGTTTATCTTTTATAAAAAGCAAACGTATAAATAAACTGTTACATACTAAATACGACCTTTACCTTAAAAAACATGCATATAAAACAAAATGTTATATACCAAATATGATCTTTATCGAAAAAAGGACATTTAAAACAAACTATTATATATACTAAATATGACAAGTTCTTGCGTAAACGAGAAAAAATGAAAAGGGCTTTCTGTTCTTGCCTGATCTTTGATAAATTGAAGTATAACAAGGGTTGTATTATTACTTTTAAATAGACGTATACACATGTCATATAAAACTGTAATTAAAAAGGGGTAGAGTTAAGTCCAATCTGCCCTATTCATAGGTAGCGCCTTGTAATCATATCTATAATTGTTGACATTACCCCGATGAGTACGCAGAGCCAGCAGTAATAAGATGCATGCATTTTTAAACATATATTTAATCAAAAGGATTTACTTTTGTGTGCAAATCAATAATTTTCATGCAAAAGCGACATGTTAATAAAAGCCAAAGTTTATGTTATTTTCTTTTAAGCAGTAGCTTGGAACCGTTGTGAGTTCGTATCTAGAGTTCTGAATTCCATCCGGCTACATGGTTACTCGTCCAAATATATCTTCATATTGAGTACAATGATGTTAATTAATCTGATCCTTTATTTACCATTAGTGAGATAACACAGTAATGAAACATTGTGACATTGTATTTATTAATTATACCAAGTAAATAATATCAAATGTCCTTAAACTAGTTCATGAATGGAAAGGGTTTAATAACTATCCATAGAACCATTTTGCATTTGTTTCATCAATATGTTTGATAATATTTAATAATAATATTACAACTCGTGTAAAATCATAAGCAGTAAATAATGTATTTATTTATGGAGTAAAACTCCGGAAAATGTGTTCCAATAGTGTAAAGAATGATGTCGGATTATATTACCAGAGTCACTAGCAGACGGCTGAACCCACACGCTCTGTCCAGCTTTTAACACAGCGACAGTGTCAGCTGTTTGACAGTCGAGATTATCGTTGTCTTCAATGTTTGTCTTAGTGTATGCTACACCATCAACCATTATATCCACGTACAAATATTTGTTTTGTAGGACACAAAATTCTATAGTAAAAAGATATGATCTATTTGTTGTGGCCGTAAATTTCCCTGTCTTACTGTTATAGGCATCTCCTTCATTGAAGAGTACTACAGGAAACACTATAACTTGACTTACAGGAGCGGCAGTGTGAGCATTTAGTCTAGCCTTGAATGCCACAGTTGGTGTCACAATCTGATCTGAAAGCGGGTCTTAAATAAGATTCATAAAATGATATGTCGATGACAGAGACATAAATAAAAGTTATTAAATGTGTGTTCTCTTCGACGAATTGTTAATCGGCCATATACATTTGACCAAATCTTGATTAGAATATAAATAACTAGTTATGCATCTAATTTAATTTATTGCTTGTTCGCAAAAACAAAATTTTGTTGAAATTTATTAACGGCGGAGTGGGTTTCCATGGTCACCCTTATAACAAACACTGCAAGATGAAACTGTGACATATATATCAACTTTTCAAATACTATGTATTTCAACTCAATGCGACAATTGTGGCAAGGTGTCTTGTCTTTATTGGCACAGGTATCTATTGTCGCTAATCGCGGGAGAGATTTTTACTGGTCATGTCATTTCCTAGCATTATCATCAAGTTTTCGATGTTTACAATTTGTTAAGATTTACTTTGGACGTAATCTTGAATTATCATAGTTTGAAAAAAAAAATGTGTAGAAGAACACCGAAAATTATAAGAAATGTTGGATAATTTGAAAATATAGATGTTTAAAAGGTAGAAAAATAAAACTGAAAAATTGAACTGTGTTAACTTTAATGTGAAGAAAAATAAAACAAAATATCACGGGCCGCTACATTTAAATAATTAAGTATCTTATTCCGAAGATACTGTTGTTGAAGTGGCGACTACATAATAATTATGGTGAAAAACACGTCTAAAAATAACAAACTTTACGCTTTATGATATAACAAAGGGCTGTAAGATTGACCACTCCTGTTTTTACTTACCATCTGTATTCACATAAATTACCTAATGGTTAATAAAAAGATGATTACATGAATTATTTGCACTTCTATCAATAATTAAAACATTCGACAATGTCGCTATAACAATGGAACTTTACTAACGAAGACGGTAGCAATTTTTCTTTAATTTTAAAACCATTGATATGTTGTTTAACAGGTAATATTCAGAAAAAAAGCCGTGTAAACTTAAAAAATCAAAAATCAAAAGAAAACAATACATTTACTGAAATTGACAATTCATGTCGGTTTGGAGAAGACGGTAATTGAAATTACAGAACACGTTAATCATGCTTTGGAAACTTCAATAAGTCAAACGGCCATAGGTAAAGAATTAAAGTGACACTGCTAATTTTTAAATGTCAAGTTGAGTTAAGTAATACATATTCAGAAGATATGCTAATATAATTTTGATTGATCAACAAGTGATTATGGTAAATTTTTTATAGTATGATTCAAGATTAAAAGAATTACTTAAATCATTACAAGACTGTCCAATTTTATTAAAAATTGACTTAACTAATATATTCGGAACGATATGTATAGAAATTTTCGTTTTCCTCATGGAATAATAATTATTTTTTCATTGTAAAATTTATAATCAAGCACAATATTGACAAAATGTCAAGTTATTTTTGTATCAACCCTTTCACAAAGCATTATACTTTGATGGGCATATTGCCACTTACAATATGTTTAGACATAAACTATTAACTAAATAGTATTGGTATGTGCTGGAATGAACTAAAATTCATATGACTAATTAACTTTACCTTTTAAAATTTGCAGTACCTTAAAATTTGTATCAACGCTTGTTGCTGTTCTTTCCATTTCAGATTTCATTCTCTCTTTTCCAACCATTTCATTCAGTTTCCGGTCAACACTTTTCACTGTTTGTTCCATTTCAGATTTCATTCGCTCCATTTGAAATTCCATGCGAACCATTTTCTCTAACACTTTCTCTTCGAAATTATATTTTGAACAATGCGGTTCCTCCGACTTTGCACATATAAGTAGGTAATTCAAAAGGAAGAGTTTACAATATGAAATTCTCATTTTCTATGGTTAAAGTGACAAACGTTATCTTACAATGCGAAGAAGTTTAAATAAAGAGGAAGAGGGTCTAGTATGAGGGAGGCACAAGAAACATCAGTCTTATGTACCACAAATTTAACAACATGTGGGAAGTTAAAAAAGTACAATCATAGCATATTTGTTAATAAGTGCTTTTCGTATTATGTTTGTAGTTCTTAAGATAAGCAAATAAAGTTTAATAGGAACATAGTTATGCGGAAAAGCATTTAAAACTGTTGGGAAATTTATAGCTATTAACAATCCATTAATTACTTCACATTAAGCACATTTCAATATTTTCTTTATTCTTTATATATGTCAAATTTGAGTTCCATAAACTTTTAATAATGGATTAAGAGCATGTTAGATATTGAACAGCTGAAAATTAGTTTTGAACGTAAAGTTATGTATCGTATAGGTAGGAAAATATAAATAAAGTAGTATTTTGACTTCAATACAAAATACTCATGCACTATAATTATACCAATTGCTGGTACAGCAAAAGGTACAAAAGATAGATCTTGTATATAGCAAATTAGTATGATTTTGGAACCTGAAACAAGATACAAGACATCATGTCATGGACGTAATGAAATAGCCGAAGACTGCATGAAATAAACGATATTCATGGAGAGTGGATGGAATGAATGGTTTAAGGTTACCTACCAGCTTTACTGGTGAAGGAAGACCTCAGATGCCCTTCCGTGCATAATTTTAGGCAAAAAAACGGTCACCTAAGTAGTATATTGAGTTAACTTACGACGTTACGTTACTAAGCTGGATATATTCCTCACTTGAAAAAATAAAAAAATCATGTTGGGACCCGAACCCACAGCGGTTAGGGTCAAGTGGTTTGATGTCAAGGACCTCAATCACTTGGCCACAAAATGACAATACTTCAATCATTACATGTTTCGATTTCTCAAAAATTAAGCATATGTCTCACTTTAAAAAAACCTTGTTTTTGTCTTGTTATTATATCACACGTGCTTTGCTAAGTCAGAGAACTTATGTATTACCCTTATACCTTTTGTGATTAAATCAGAAACAGGAAGCATCAATGTTTGTCAAGTTGATATCATCTACGTATTGGTAACTTTCGGAACACATCCTTGATTGTCAATAATCATATTTGAAGCTTTCAAACGGGAAGGCCAGAAAAAAGGGTTAGTATCTAAGGATACTTACTTTTTTAACTACCCTTTGAATTCTGGCAATCTGCTCTCAATTACAGATAAAAAGTTAGAATAACAGGATATGTAGCACATGCTAAATATTTAATCAAAATCAATATATTACGGCTATTTTTATGGCCTTGAAGACTTTGTATACCGGAATCTTAATTGTAAAGAACCAACTATCCTGAAACATAAATAAGCCAAGACATATTAATTTACTGCGTTTCTCACGGCACATTTTCCGTATGTATTTTCTTGTAAGAAATGAAAGCAAGTTCAGTTAAACCCTTGAACCATTTTCGTATGTCTGGCCTTTTTTAGAAATGAAAGCAAGTACAGTTAAAGCCTTGAACTTTATGTATAATATAAAATTACATATTATTATTATATTGATAAGTGCTTAAGACAAGATAAAGTCACTTTGTTAGATACTCGTAAATAGTTCTACAATATTTACTACTACTGCTATTTTACTACTGCTGTTACCTGGCTGCTACTTCAATTTAATTACACAATTCTACCCCGTTTCTACTGTTTTTGTTTAATACCCCGTTTTTACCTTGTTTTTGGCTTCCTCCTTTTTACTTTTTTGATGCATATCCCGTATCTACCTTTTTGTTTGCTACCTCAATTCTACTGTTTGTTAATTCATACCCCTTTTCTACCTTTTTGTCTGCTACCCCGTTTCTACTTTATTGATGCATACTTCGTTTCTACCTTTTGTTTGCTACCTCCTTTCTACTTTTGTGATGCATACCCCGTTTCTTCCCTTTTTGATTGCTACCTGATTTCTACCTTTTTATCCATACCCCGTTTCTAGCTTTTTGTTTTCTACTCCGTTTGTACTTTTTTAAAAATTTATATCCCGTTCTACATTTTGCCTTATGCTACCCCGTTTCTCCTTTTTTATTATATCCCGTTTCTACCTTTTTGTCTTTTGCTACCCCGTATCTACATTTTTTTATGCGTACCCCGTTTCTACCTATTTGTTTGCTACCTCCTTTCTACTTTTTTATGCATATCCCGTTTCTACCTTCTTGATTGCATATCCCGTTTTTACCTTTTTGTTTGCTACCTTGTTTTTACATTTTTTTCATACTCCGGTTTTACCTTTTTGTTTGCTACACCGTTTTACTTTTTTTATTCATATCCCGTTTCTGTCCTTTTGTTTGCTACCTCAATTTAAATTTTTTATCCATACCCCGTTTCTACCTTGATTGCATATCCCGTTTCTACCTTTTTCTTTGCTACCCGTTTCTAATTTTTCTTAGCTCATTGCTAAAATTACATTTAAAATAAACAACATTAGATTTGTAAGTGCATATATGAAGATTTGATATCACTTTATTTGATACTTGAGTTTGGAAGTTTCGTAAATCTCTAGGCGTGAAGCTTTAATACCGCCGGTTTACTCCGATTCCATATGACTGAAGAAAAAAAATCATGCCATCAAGTAAATAGGAAAAAGACGAGAAAAAACAACTAAGATATGAAGGGTAATCGTTGGCAAGCTCGAGCGTGAGAACACGTTGAAAAATTGTTGACATTACGATTTAATTAAAAGATCTAATATATTTGTATTTAATGAGTTTAACAAGTGCTTCGCTAACAGCTAGATGTTAACGGCAGTCCTTAGGATATATTACGACCGTCTATTGTGGTGTAGACAGAACATGCCTGGAATTTCTATCCGAGCTGTTTGCTTTTGAAAAGAAATGAAGACCCAAACATAAAATACCATTACAATAACTCATCAACTCCCTTTATGTACAGTAAAACTTCTATGAGTCGATTTTCTCGATGTGTCGAAGTAACATGCATTCCCCTTCATATTTTCCTTATAAAAACCATAAGTGAGTCGAATAAGAGTGACTGTCGTAATTTCATGTGTCGAATTGTTCGATGTGTCGAAGTATTTTCGTGGTCGGTATATGATAAATCAAGTACAATTTACCACAATTTATTCGAAGTCCTTCGGTCATTTTGACAACTTCGACCTCAAGACACTTTTCACACCTTTTCTGACCGCAAAGATATTTTCCAATCAACTGTATGACATGTGTTAATTACAAACCGTGTCTTGTAACAGCCTTAACATTTGTGATAAAATGCTTTTATTGATAACATTTGAATTGCTGTAGTACTAGGTAGTAATTGAGAAATTCCGTGACCCGGTGTCCGAGATATATTTATTTACTATATGCTGATTATGTTATCGCCCTTTCCTTTTATTACGCATTTTGTAACTTCCTTGTAAATCATGTCAAAGGCTCGAAAGATTGTCATTAAATTGAGATCGATTCATAAGTCGTAATTCCGATGTCTCAAAATTTTCACGCAAGTACCTTCATGTTGACTTACAAAAGTTCTACTGTATTTACATAAAGAATATTCGCAATTTGTAAGAAACTTACCGCAATGACGTACGTTTCTTATCAGCATATCAAGCACTTACACTTGTATTGACATCAAAGTAGCATGCCTCAAGATTCATACTTCATGATAATTTTGAGAATGCATTTAAAACTAAAAGTTTGTAAGGTGAACTAAGTAGTTTACACATTGCAACCGGCACTTGCAATACCAAAAAAATCCACATAATTATGCAAAAAAAAAAATACTTATTAGTCACACAGTAGAAACATTCAGAAAAATACTGCAAGATCAGTTTTTAATCACATTTAACATGTAAATTATTACACGAATATTGAATCCATATATCTTTTCTAAAATCTTTAAAAAGAATCTCAAATTTGATTCTCTTGAAATACTTTAGCGCGTATGGAGACATGCAGCTTTGAGGGACATTAGGCTATTAAGGAAATAAAGTGATTAATTAGGTTTAATGGCGGCGGATGTGTAAGTGGAAAACTTTCCCAAAAGCATGCATTTGATGTTCCTGTTTGGCAATGAGTGACAAGTGGTTTAAAGTCAGCAATATAATTCACACAGTCATGAAGGAGGTAACAAACTTCCTGAAAGTTTGAAAAAAGTGTCAGAAATTCGGTCTAACAAACTTTTGAATTTTGTCAGACCAACAAATAATCTGTCAGACCCAAACATTTACAGCAATATGAAAACAAGCAGGGTATTTAACAACATTTCCCCTTTATTTCAATAATCTTTAAATAAACTCATTCTCTGTTATACAGCATCAGTTTATTTTAGTTTAACAGGTCACCCTGTAAGTCTATCCTCCTGATCTGGATTCACAGGATGTCGACTTCCCGTCGAAATAAACGTATGATAATTCAGAATCTTCTATAGCAGTAAAACGAAAAATTTAACATCCAATTATAAATGTATTATTTCTTAAATGCTCGTGTTTTTTCAACATTTTTACCAGCACTGTCGTAGAAACTCATAGGGGAGGAACAGCGCATTTCGTTTTTTACATCGTCATATATCAACCATTTCCGCCCTTTGTTCAATTTGCGTTAAATCTATCAAGCATGTTTTTATGCTTATTTTTTCTTTTCTCTTCTTTCTAACTGCGTTTATTTTCCCTTTTTTCTAGCAATATGTCGTCGTAAATTAATACTTCGAGCATGCTGTTCTGTAAATGCCGATTGTACAGTTATATCCATTTGTCTATTTCCCGATATTGACCAATTAAAATAATTGTTACATAACGCGGTTAACAAGGAAGAGTAATGTCGCTAGCAACAAACTAGGAAATCATCGATGTTAGTCTCCCTTGCCCCTGAAAAAAATATCGGACAGTCGGACTGACTTAACCTGAACAAAGTCGTCGGACCGTGTCAAATTATGTCGGTCGAAGCAGCTATTTGGCGTAACTTCAAAGGACTATGTCTAGTTTCTTAAATCAAAAGGGCCAATATGGACCTAAATGGCTCCCTTCATTTCATTGTAGTTCAAGCAATATCAGAAGTAGGTCAGCTGATTTCAAAATTCAATTCAGCATCAAAGAATTACACCCCTGATCCTAATTAGTCAAATGACATCAAAAATATCAAAAGTAGGTCCGATAATATTAAAATTCAATTTGGCATCAGAAATTACACCTTTGATCAATATTACAAGTCTGTTTGTCAAAAGCAAGAAAGTAGGTCAAATGAAATCAATAATATTAAAAGTAGGTCAGTTGGTATCAAACTTCAATTTGAAAACTGAAAATACACTTATGATCCAAATTAAGTATATACGTCAAAAAAAAACACAAAAAAGTAGGTCAAGTGACATCAAAACTGTCAAAATAGGTTTGCCGATATCACAATTCGATTCTGCATCAGAAATTAAACCTCTGGTCTAAATTTCATGTCTATACGTCAAAAAACAAAAATAAAGGTCAAGTGAAATCAAAAATGTCAAAAGTATGTCAGCTGATATCATGATTCAATTCTGCATTAGAAATAACACCTCTGGTCTATACGTAAAAAAAAACAAACTTGAAACTAGATCAAACGATATAAATGACGACAATAGGTCAGTTGATATCAATAATTTAATTTGGCATCAGAAATTACTTTTATGTACAAATTTTAAGTCGGTTTGGTGAAAATTGAGTCAAAAATATGACAACTGGAGTGTTAACATGGTTTTTCTATATTTGGGCGTTGTGGCTTAGTTTTGATCCTAGGTGACCCATATTCGTACATGACCCAAACATCACCAAAACCTACTCATAGACGAATTTTCAGCATATTTGGATGAAAAAAATAGCCACTAATGTGTTAACAAGATGTTTTCTATTTTTAGCTCCTGTAACCTAGTTTTTCACCCCCGATGACCCACGTTCGAACTTGTCCGAGCAATGCACTAGACAAGCATCCTGACAAAATTTGAAAATGATTGAGGCAAAAATGTGACCACTAGAGTGTTGACGAACAAATGTCAATAGACGACGATGACGGACATTCAACGATCCTAAAAGCTCACCCTGAGCTAGCTCAGAAACAGAACATATCAACAGAAAATTCGAAAGTGAGCTAATTACTTCGCGCTGAAATTCTGTATTGAACCCGTTCTGCAAGATTTCTTAGGTTTTCAATGTCAAACTATTAAATTCAGCAACAAAAGGTTTTAAGATCTGCCAGACTGCATGAATGCTAAATATTAGTTGTATCATAAACAAGTCATTACGTCCTCTTTTTTTCCAAAGAAATGAGGTAACTTACCCCGACGGTGGAAATTGTTTTTGTTTTCGAGTTCCCTCTGAAAACAGTTTGATTTCCTAAAAAATATACAGGGAAGGACTTATAAAGGTATGATTACAATTGGTCATTCTAAGCTTACAATCTGAAATCATGGAATCTCATTGGCTATTGGTAGTATACAAATCAAAATTCGTAAATTATCTAAAGATGTTTCGGAAACAAATACCTAGGTAAATTTCCCGGATATGTGAAACCAGTGAACCGTGCTCCCTCCCATTAAACATTTTACAACAATTAACACTCCTTTTAACTTTTTAATTCTGTAATAAACAGCTTATCTAACATATAAATTAACTGTTATTTAACTGATAAAAGTTTTGTCTAAAATAGCGACTCCAAGAATAACGCTCACGATCACGGAAACTCATGTGCATGAAAACACCGAAAGACACAACAAAAAACACTCTGATCTCTCCTGGTACTCTAAGTGGATTATGGTCAGTGTTCATGCTATGATAAGATTATTGATGTGTTCAATTGTTTTGAGTTTATGATTCTCATGCATGTATCATTGTATATTAATGAAGCAACTATTAATTTGCACATGAATATGTCAGTGTAACGTACAATTACCGAAACAAGGCAGTTTCATTTAAAAACATACCTTATAGTGTTTCTTAGATCTTACCATTGAATGCTATGACAAACTGTTGTTAGTAATAGTAATTTTACAAAATAAATTCAAAAGACTAAGTGTTATTTGGACTCTTTCGAATTTAAATTTTCTTTCGGTGTTTGCATTGGTGTTCCATATCTGAGAATTAAGTATATCCGCAAAACGTTATTCATCATCTATGAACGATATACATGAGGGGGAAATAAATTGAAGCGAACATGTTGAGTAAGAATGCAATTATGTTTTGATCGTGCTGGCGTCTTCGATAGAATGAAAATTTGCATACGTAATTACTTTATTACGTTAATTTCAAACAAGGAGACATTACATTTCTCCCTCTATTCAAATGCAAGTTAAAGCAGGTATTCGGCCGAGTATTGATTAAAATAAACCTCTTGATATTTAAATTACATTTTGTGTTTATAACTATATGCAATTGTTCTGCCCGTCAAAATAAATATCACTCATTGAAATTAAAGTAAAATGAGACCTTAAAAATATATTTATTTTTATTTTATAGAAACATACACTCATAAATGATAGGCTCAATATGTCTCTACCCAGTTAGAATAAAGATAATTAGACACACTAAATATATTCCATTATATGAAAACCCAAAGGAATCAAGCAAATAAATATCCAATTAAGCACTCGCAAGATATCAATTATATAATATATATTAACTTAATAATGGTAATATGTCCTTTATATATTTTAGTTTAAAAATATATCTTTAAGCGCAGATGAGTAAATAAGATTAGAAATAGTCATGCCTAGTAATAGAATAGCCAGATGTTCTGTTATTGGTCTTATGTTCTGGCCTCGGAGCGTTGTTGGTTCAAACACAGCTTACAACTGACTTGGTTTTTAAATTATTATAGTTTCTTAAAATCGTTGGATACCATTTCATTACAATATTTGTGAGAACCTGTATCGGAAAGAAGTAAGTTTATTTATGGAAGAAAGCTCCCGAAAATTTGTTCCATCTAGTAGAGGACTGATGATCAATCGTATCACAAGAGGTACCACAATCTGACCCACACGATTTGGCCAGTTTTTAACACAATGACAGAGTCAGCTGTTGAACATTCATGACCTGTTCCGCCATAATAGGTTGTCGAAGTGTACGCTATAACAGCCAATATTTGCGCGTACAAATAACTTTGAAGCCTCATGCGAAACGCTATAGTAAATAGATATGTTTCATTTGTTGTGGCCGTAAAATTTCCTGTCTGACTACTGTAAGCATCTCCTTTATTGAAGAGTAGTGAAAGAAACAATATAAATTTACCTTTAGGAGCGGCAGTCTTATTTATTATTTAGTCTTGCCTTTAGTGCCACAGTCGGTGTCACAATCTGATTTGAAATTGGATCATATTTAAGCTTTACAAAATGATACTAAATAATAGAGATATTAATAGGGGATATTAAATGGGTACTGTATATCATTTATTATTGTATATTTATTCAACTTATTCAAATAATATTAATTCATAAAATATTACATGGAATCTTCATGAATATAATATTATACTTATCACATATCCAAAATAAAATCAGATTTTTTTTAAAGTCTTTTGTTTTCAAGAATTACGAAATGAAAACTAAAGCAAGTACAGCTCATAGCATTGTCATGGTTTCACCTTACTTAATGTTTCGTTATGTTATTGTTTTCTCGCATGACCGGAATAGTTGTGAGGTATCATTAAAAAATGTTCTGCACTGAAATATAAAAGAACCCTGAAATGGGCAACAACTGAATCATGCACTACTCCGTTAAACAATCAACTAATATATGAATATGGCAAAATTGAAAAGAAGTCTTACAAAGGGTTGTTAATCGAATCGCTTAGTCTTGCAGTCTTACAATGGTTACTTCCCTTTCACTACAACGTGTACAAAGAAACGACAACCTTCGACGTGGACTTTTAATTTTAAGTAAATACCAGACATTAGTGTACATGTATATAACATTGAACAGAATGCAATGCATTTATATATACATATAAGTATAGAAATTATAAAATGCAAAACGATATTTGTCCGACTGATATACAAAGGCAAATAGGATATTGCACGTTTTTAACTCGCTTTTCATTGGACAATCGTGACGTTTATATTATTAGTTATAGAGATTGTTGACAGGTTATATATAGCCCTATATAAACGGTTGTTTGTAAATATAACCCGATCCGTTTATTTACGGCCATGTAACCTGTCAACAATCTTTATAACGAATTTATAATACAGCAAGCACCATTTTTAGAGGAATAAAGCGAGATTTCTTTATAAATCGACAGCAGCCGTGTATATAAAACTATATAAACGTCACGATTGACCAATGAAAAGCGACGTTACAAACGTGCAGTATTATAATATTAGTTATAAAGATCGTTGACAGGTTATATGACCCTATATCAACGGCTATTTGTAAATATAACCCGAGCCGTTAGGCGAGGGTTATATCGCATACAGCCGTTTATATACGATCATATAACCTGGCAACAATCTTTATAACGAATTTATAATACAGCAAGCATCTTTTTTAGAGAAAAAAGTAAGATTATATTCATGAATCGACAGCAGCCGTGTATATAAAACTATATAAACGTCACGATTATCCAATGAAAAATGACGTTACAAACGTGCAGTATTATAAAGATTTATAAACACGGATGCTATCAATTTATGAAGATCTTTTTTCTAAAAAAGATGCTTGCTGTATTATAAATTTATTATAAGTATTTCTGACGAGTAAATTGGACGTTTATAAACGGTGAATTGCAATATAATATATTTACAAATAACTGTTTATATAGGTCCATATAACCTGTCAAAAATCATATATCAATTCATTAATAAACAAACCTTTTATACTTAGATTAGGCCACTACATCACAAGAGTGCCGTCAATACTAGGGTTTTACGTTTTTACACTAAAAGCAGAATATCTCCAGTTTCATGCTAATTTAATTAGAAATTTAAAATGTATTTAAAAGTAAAATGTTGTAAAGTGAATAAAAATGTATGTTACACATTGTACATTGCAAAATGCACTTACAAATCTCGTATATTACCACAAAATATGTACAATTATGCAAAATGGCATTTACTGCGTTAGTCACGCAGTAAAAATATGATGATAAATACTGCAATAACTGTCATTTATACCACAAACCAAATAAATTATTATTTGAATATTGAATTAGTGTGCTTGTCTAAAGCTTTCAAAAAATTGTATCAAGTTTTTTCTTAAAGATGTTTTTTAATATTTTAGCTTATCTGGAGGTATGCAGTTTTAATAGTTTTGACGTTGGTCTATACATCTGTCCTTTCTCCATTTCATGTCTTATATACTCTTGAGGGTCGGCGGTTCTGTTTGCTTGCTCCTGCATGAAATATTGCATATAAGGAAACCTTAAGGTTTTCTTCGACCAGAAAAACTCAAAAGTCGCTAATCTGTAGTACAGTGGTGGGTCAACTTGTTGTTGTGGTTGTTATTTATTTCATTGTACATTATATCTTCAATTCTATAGGACAAATAGTACAAAAACACCTATCAGAATTACACACCTCAGACAGAATGCAAAAATCCAAAATCATCCAATTATTGCATTTAGAAGAGACAATAACCTACAGGACATTCTTGTTCATAAACAAACACAACAAACTATTCTTTCAACAGCCATGTGTCATTGCCGAAGACACATTTATTGGTATAAATTGGGTCTCGTACAAGGCACGCATTAGATCAAATGTAAATCCACGAATGTGGTGTATGCAGTTTATTGTAAGCGTAGCGAACGTTACATTTATGATGGTCAAACAGGAGATATGTTGACCAAAGACATCTTTTTAATGACCAAGTACAACGACCCGTTATATGCACAATTTTACACAAACGGCACACGGCCAGTGATTTTTTAAATAATGTGGCTAGAAAAGTATACGGGAATTGACCAATACCGAAAAACACTAGAAAATTTTCGGCAAAATAGATTAAGAGTAAATACTAAAGAATAACGCGACAGACGACAAGCAACGCCAATGCGGGCGTCGCTCAATGACGTTATGTCACTTCCATTGTTTTGTTTGATATATTTGTATGTATAATAAATGGCGTTGAAGAAGGTCGAAGGGTCCAAAGCTACAGCAAATTTAAATTGGCTTTTTTGATTACACTTCTAAATATATATAAACATATTATCATAAGCGATATATTTACAGCACCATCCGATATTCTATATGTGTTTTTCTCATTTCATTTAAGCTTGGAATACTGTCAGACTTAGCTTAATACAACTAGTCGTACGACATCGAGCATATTTAAACAGGAAAATTGTTAACTAAACAAAGCTGCTGAGGGATTATTTGACTAAAACAAAGTGCCTTTGGTCTCATTATATAGCGATATGAAAATCAAATATGAGATTGTGCTGAGGTCTGCTATATATGTATGAGAATAGGAAGAAACGAAATATGCGGTAGCGTTGATGCTTAGTGCAGTAAATATTAGCCTATGTTACGCCAGTACAGTATTTGTTATTACTGTTCATAGAGATAAAGAAGTTAACTGTGATGGTATATATGGATTTCACTGGACATAGAGTTGTTATAAAAAGACCTATCTCATTTTAAATGTGTGGTGAAGTTGTTGTTATATTTCAATTGTCTAATTTAAGGGCATGTGCAATAGGACAGCTATACCATAGGTTAGATATTTTAAAAGATAGGACGGATCTTACTTCGGAATCCTATTTTATGGCACATTACATTTAAATATATTATGAATTGATGAAACTGCTTGTTTTGCCCGTTAATGGGTCAATAAGAACAAATAAAGCTAAATGTTTTACCAAATATGATCTTTGTTTTTGACCTTAATTTTTTATATGAACACGCATACGAAAAACAATCTATCATATACTAATTATGACCTTTACTTTTGGAAACAACATACATTTAAAACTAAATGTAGATATACGATACGAAAATTTTATTCAGAATTAAACATGTTAAAACAATGTTTATAGTCTATATAAATCCAAAGTACAGTGTGAACAAAAAAATAGAGAAAAAAAGTAAATAACAACATGCTACTTTACATTATAAATCATACAGTTATCAGAAAAGAATGTTTCAAGAAACGTTATTCTAATTTAAGACAGAAAAAAGTAAGTATAATAAAATATGACTGTAATCTTTCATTTAAAATCAAATTACTACATACTTAATATGCCGTTTATCTTTCATAAAAAGCATACGTACAAAACAAACTGTTTACATACTAAATACGACCTTTACCTGTGATAAAAATATGCATATAAAACAAAATGTTATATACCAAATATGACCTTTATCGATAAAAGCACATTTAAAACAAACTATTATATACTGAATATGACCCATTATTGTTCATAAAAACATACATTTAAAACCAAACTGTTACATAATAAATATGACATACGATCTTTAGAACTACGGTTCTTGCGTAAACGTGAAAAAAAATGAAAAGGCCTTTCTGTTTCTACCCTATCTTTGATACATTGAAGTATAACAACGGTTGTATTTTTACTTTTAAATACATACATGTATATACACGTGTCAAATAAAACTGTAATTAAAAATGGGTAGAATTAAGGCCAATCTGCCCTATTTATAGGTAGCGTTGCGTTGCATTCAAATTTATAAATATTGGCATTACCCCGATATAGTCTAGATATAGTCTTTTCGGCTACATGAAAACTCGTCCAAATATATATATTCATGTTGAGTACAATGATGTTAATAATCTGGTGCTTTATTTACCATTAGTGAGATAACACAGTAATAACCATTGTGACATTGTGTTTACATAATTATACCAAGTAAGTAATCTCAAATATCTTGAAGATAGTTCATGAAAAAAGGTTTAATACGTAGCTATCCACAGAATCATTTTGCATTGTTTCATCAACGTGTCTGATAATATTTAATAATTATTTTACAACTTGTGTGAAGTCATATGAAGGAAATGATGTTTTTATTTATATCTTTGGAGTAGAACGCCAGAAAATGTGTTCCATCCGACTGTAGAAGGGTAAATTATATTACCAGAGGCACTACCAGACGGCTGAACCCACACGCTTTGTCCAGCTTTTAACACAGCAACAGTGTCAGCTGTAAAACAGTCGTTATTATAGTCGCCATAAATGTTTGTCTTGGTGTATGAAACACCATCAACCATTATATCAACGTACAAATATTTGTTATGCAGCACACAAAACGCTATAGTAAATAGATATGTTCCGTTTGTTGTAGCCGTAAATTTCCCTTTCTTACTGTTGTAGGCATCTCCTTCATTGAAGAGTACTACAGGAAACACTATAACTTGACCTGCAGGAGCGGCAGTGTGAGCATTTAGTCTTGCCTTGAATGCCACAGTTGGTGTCACAATCTGATCTGAAATAGCATCATAAGTAAGTTTTACAAAATGATATGGTAATGAAAGACACATTAATATTAATATATGGTATTGAATGTGTGCACACTTCGCCGAATTGCTAATTGGCCACCTGCATTTTATCACATCTGGATTAAAAAATGAATATCAGGCTATGCGTCTAATTTCATTTATTTCTTGTATGTAAAACAAAACTTTGTTGAAATTTTCTAACGTGGATATGAACAAGCTTAACGGAGCGGGTTTACATGGTCACCGTTCAAAGAAAAACTGCAAAATGAAACTATATCATATACTTAGTATGATTTTGTTTCAATACTATGTTTTATGAATTTCAGCTCGATACGACAATCATAGCAATGTACCTGGGTGCCGTTTTTATTTGAACAAGTATCTTTATACTTATGTACTTAAATTAGAAGATACTGTTGTGGAATTCAAGACTACATGTACATAATGCTTATGATGAATAACACGCCTAAGTTCCCTGAAATAAGGAATAAGCGACTGGGCTAAACAGGTCCGAGTCCGATATAACGAGCGTGCCTTGAGGTTATTCACCACTCGTGTTTTTATTTATAACCTATATCGCACAAATTACCTAACAATAAAGGTAAATACATGATAACATCAATATTTTTCCGACAGATTGAGGGCATTCTGTGCAGCTCATTCTTGGAAAGTACGATATTTTACATAAAAGACAACCAATTAAGAATACATTTATACTAAATACGACAATCACCATACCGTGCTTGATAAACGTAAGTGTTTTAACTATATTCGCAAGTGCCGTTTCGCGTAGATAATTTTGAATGCAAATACATAGTTTTCTTTTATTTAAATGATAGGTTATCGTGTTCAATACCATCTTTATTTAGATTTATTCATAAACTATCTCGCAAAATATGATAATTTGTAAAATCGCCAATTAGACACTCGTTGAAGTGATAGTAAAAACTAAATCTTTTGAACGAGTTGATAAAACTCATATTGAGCGAGGTTCTGGCATTTTTTTCCATTTACGCGTCTTTTATTTATAGTGTAACGCTTACTTTAGCACGCTATGTTTGTACATTACACAAAATTAATAACTTCTCGCCAAATTTCGTTTTCTCATATATCCGTGCCGCTATAGCGACTCCGTGAAAATAATATTGCACAGACGTCAATATATTTTGACCTGACGACATTTGCCTTAAGACTTAAATCTAATGTTAGCGTAATACTAAAGGCGCGTAATACTATAGGGGCGTCAATGAAAGTGGTATTTTTCACTTCAAACGGTGGTTATGTGATACATAGAATATCAAATTCTTGGTATGTGATAAATATAATATAAAATTCGTGTAAGTTCATTAATGAATTTATTGAACTTGTTGCTATTAATGATATTGATATATTATAATTTTATACGTCTCGTTCAATTCATTCAGTATTGAGCTAACACTCACTCAATACTCTATCTATTACACTGTTCCGTGGTTTATGTTTAATTTTCGTTTTAATAATTACAACATTAGTACAATAGCATGACGCCAAGAAAGGACAAGAGATGATGCTGTGTATTATTTTCACTGTTTTTTAATTTACGGTTAAAATAATTATATTTTATAAGACTTTATTGAACAAGTTAAATAAAATCATATTATTCGAGCCTCTGCCATGTTATATTCTTTTCAATGTCTATACTGTGTTACGTTATCATTATACATAGCACTATCACTTGTCTAACCTTGACATCAAGTCATTTTAGTCATAGGGTGTACGTTGCCGAGTGACTAAGGTCGTTGACTTAAAACCACTTTCCCTTCACCGTTTTATGTTTGATTTGCGCTAGGATCGAATTCTTTCATGTGAGAAAATCTAACGGTACGTCTGTGGTTCTTCTCAGGTGCCCGTCAGTGCCTTAATTAATATACAACTAAGATATTCCTTTTGTAAAGCTGATTAGTTAAATAAATATGGCCCTTATACTGTTATTGTAGAACGCCCCCACGTCAATCACCTGCACGTATAAATCATTCTTTTTATTTTTCAGTTTACTATTAAAAATATTGATATTTAAAATGTTACTCTGCTTTGATCCTTATTGTTAAATAGCAGAGACTTGTTTTAAGAATAATACTAAAACATATAAACTTAAAGAAAATTTCGATTAAAACTAATATTGACAGCTTTGGTAATTTTGGAGAAGACGGCCATTGAAGTTTTGAAGACATAGATTATCTTTTTGATACTTTATTTAGTATAATGAACATAGGTACATGATTATATATGTGTAGACATTAACTATGAACTTCATAGCAATGGTATGTGCTTGAACAGTCATTCGAATGAACCAAAATGAATTTTACTAATGAGATTTACCTTTTAAAATTTGCAGTTCTTTTAATTTTGTCTCAATAATCTCTGACGTTTTGTTTTGTAGTGCTTCGACTGTCTCACTAAACTTTTCCTGTGTTGTTTTAATGCTTAATGTATGTTTCTCCTGTTTTTCAACCATTTCATTCAGTTGTCGGTCAACAGTTTTCACTATTTGTTCCATTTCAGATTTCATTCTCTCCATTTGAAATTCCATGCGAACCATTTTCTCTAACACTTTCTCTTCGAAATCATATTTTGAACAGTGCGGTTCCTCCGACTTTGCACATGTTAGTAGGTAATTCAAAAAGACAATTTTACAAAATGAAATTCTCATTTTTATGTCCAAAGTGACACAAACGTATCTTACAATGCGAAGAAGTTTAAATTAAAAGGAAGAGGGCCTAGTATGAGGGAAGCACTGGAAACATCAGTCTTATGTACCACAAATTTAACTTCTTGAGGGAAGTTTAAAAAGTACAACCATTTGTTAATAAGTGCTTTTCATATTAAATTTGTAGTTCTAAAGATAAGCAAATGAAGTTTTATAGGAACATAGATATGTGAAAATGCATTTAAAACTGTTGAGAAATTTATAGTTATTCACAATCCATTAACTACTTTACGTTAGGCACATACTGCCTCAGAAATCGGAGACTGCATCGGTGAAATGAAATTTTCGAAAACTGTGTGTACGAAAACTGTATTGGAGAAATGAAATTTACAAAAAATATATGAGTGAATGAGATTTAAGAACGATATATGGTCGAAATGAGATTTACGAAACCTGCATGGGCAAAATGTGATTCTGCATTGGCGTATAAAAATCATAAAGACCCCATGGACGAAATGAGTTAATCTGTACCTTTTCGAATCTTTGTAAGCATTGGTAGGGATGAGGTTTGTGTCGGGTTGATAGCATCTATTGTTATCATTCGCAATACGTCGCCAATAACCTTAAATCCATTAGTTTGTCATGATTATAATAGCCTTAAAGTTGAGAATTTATTGATACAGTTATGGAAGTATTTCAGGATATTTACTTATTTAACTTCCTTCCCTTAAAATGGAGGAAATCTGCTTTGTACTGATATTATAGGAAAACAGGATAAGTTTATTATGATATATTTGAATATCTCACGAACATTTACGCCCTAACTTCATATTAATTGTAAACATATGAAATTCTGCCAAGAAAAAAGTTTGTTCCCATGGATTGTTTTCATTACATTCATTTTTCTTAGACACCCCCCCCCCCCCCTAAAAAAAACATAAAAATAAATAAATAAAATAAAGTAAGAAATAAAAAAGCTGTAAGCTGTAAGTAAAACTTAAATGGCTTTCATGCTTTATGCAAATTGAGTATGAATATTGTTGCTACTAATAATATTACTACTGGTGTTGCTGGGCTGTTATTGTTACTGCTCCTGGTTATTCTAATTTGTTACATATCTCCATCCCCTTTCTACTTTTGATTCGCTTATAATTAGAATAACATAAAAATAAGATCATACTTGATACATGATAATAGTTTAAGTGTTTGGAAGTTAAATAAAGCAAATCATGACTCTAGAGACGTGCTGCTAACGCACGATAATTTGAGAACGAACTGAGAACAATGCATGACTGTATGTTTAAACCATGTTAACGTCTTTAGGAAAAAATAAAAATGAAATGCTGAATAAACAAAACAATTGTTTACAGAAAAATGATGAATAGATGGATAAGAGGGTAAGTCGTAAGGCTTTTAAATAGATGATATCTAATAGATGCAACTTAATGTAAGAACATTTTTAAGACGGAATATTTGTAGCATTTATATCTTATAGCACGGATTTTTCGTCTAAGAAAGAAATAAAAATCATAAAAATATCTTTCCAACTTCCTGTGCAAATTTGAAATTAAAAATAATATACATCTTCACAAATATGCATAAACTATCGATCATGAAATTCAAAATGTTACCTACAAAATTTCAGTTTTACTTAATTCAATCGAATAAACTTAACTTTTTAATTAATAATTATTAAGGTCGGAAATTGAAAGAGAATCGTTCAGAAAAAAAAACCTGTTAAAAACAAATATTCTGTACCGTTCAAATAATTCGTACTTTTAGAATATTTTAAGGACCAAGCACTCATTAAATTAAGGTGTATTTGTTTGCTACTATTACTTAATGTATTACTAAAATTTTGCAGTAATCAACATTAATATCTTTTTTTAAAGCTATAATTACTTTGATTATCAGTGTTCCAACTTCTATTTTTTTAGGGGTATTTACCTCTTACCTTTGAAAAAGAGGGGGGGGGGGTAAATGAAAAAAAATCAGGGGGTATATAAATTTGTACAGTATATG
This sequence comes from Ruditapes philippinarum, assembly GCF_026571515.1. Lineage (NCBI taxonomy): Eukaryota > Metazoa > Mollusca > Bivalvia > Venerida > Veneridae > Ruditapes > Ruditapes philippinarum. The sequence goes on from NW_026855409.1 coordinate 94,716, forward strand.
AAGTATGCTCAAAGTGCAAAAATTGTTTTATATATCGTGTCAATTATCATGATGAAATAAAAAACTACTTAAACTTTGTTACAATAAGGAAATAAAATGAACCTAGAATACAATAGAGAAACGTGGCAAATTTTGAGTTTGACATTATTCATGTCATTATCTCTTACATTCAATACTTGATGTTATTTTCATTAAAATTAAATTATATTTCAGATATTTCATTTAGTAATACATGACATTTCATTGATTAGATTTCCCCCAAACCCATGGTAATAGCGACGCTATGGCTTTACTTAGCATAAACTCAAAATATGGTAAGGTTAAAGAACTAGGGTCACCACTGGACTAAGGCAACTACTGTTTCATACACCACCCCAAAAATAACCACTAACGCTGTAGGGGGTGGTGCAATATACAAAAGTAAATTAGCAAACACACAAACAATATATATCAGCAGTTGATTTACATTGGGCAAAGAGTGGTTAATCGGATCTGTGTGTATTTTACTCTGACAGCGTTTAATTTGCGTGGGAAGTCGCCTACAACAGCACCAGTGACGAATATCGTCAAAGTTGCATTTTAATATATGAATGATCGGCAACTATCAATTAGTCTTTGCATATGTAAATTATTCTTGTATATAACATTGAACTACATTGTACATAAGGCTCTGCCCATGGACATGACCGTCAGTTCAAAGAAAAAAATCTGACAAAAGCAATGATAAATATCTAAGAATTGTTGTGGTGTTCAACCTTAATGTCTTAATCAATTGAACATTGTGTACACAAAGGTCTCTCGAATAGTAAGACCGGTGTACACAATGTCAAATTAATTATTTCCTGTACAATCGGAACATCCTCCTGACGGCTCGGGTGATATAAAATCTTGACAGGTAATATATCCACATATATCACTCCAAAACCAAAATAACATATAATTTATGTACAAACCTTCATATTTTTATTAGGCCACTAAGGCAAAAGAGTGCAGTCAATGATGGGGTTTTTGTTTTCAAACTTAAAGCAGCATGCCTCTAGATGCATGCTAATTTTATTTCAAAAAGAAATTAAATGTAAAATATTGTGAAATGAAGAAAAAGTATCATTTACACATTAAACATTGCAAACCGCACTTATAAACCACGTTAGGTATCAACAAATATTTAAAATTATGCAAAAATATTCTTAACTGCGTTAGTTACGCAGTAAAAATATCATGATAAATACTTCAAAATCGGCCATTAATGCCACAAAAGATGTATACTATTATTTGAATCTTGATTTGTGTGTTTTCTTATAATCTTAGTACATTTTTTCAAGTGTTTCTTGAAGATGGATTTCTTAAAATGTTTTAGCACATCTGTAGGCATGCAGCTTTAATTGTATTGACTCTGGTTTATACACAAATAAGCTAGCTTTTGTCCTTTCTCTATTTCATGTCTTCTATACTCTTGAAGGTTGGTGGTTCTGCTTTCCAGCTCCTGCATGAAATATTGCATATAAGGAAACTTTAAGTTTTCTTCCACCCACCAGAAAAGCTAAAAGGTCGCTAATATTTTGTAAAGGAGAGTTTCAACCCATTAAGTTAGATAGAAAAAACAAAAGATTTTTGAGTTAAGTCTTTTTTATTTTCAAACTATTCGTGATTTGACATTTTAACATTTCAGCCAAGTAATGAAATGATTTTGTCGTCATATTGTTGTTGTGTTTGTTCCGTTACTTTACTATAAATTTTATCTCCATTACTAAATATGTATAAAACAGATTATCATTCGCTCAATATTTACACCACCAACCGTTATTCTATGTGTGTTTTTCTCTTTTCCTTTAAGCTTGGAATACTGTCAGATTTAGCCAAATCAGAGTTGTCTTTTAGAACTAGTCGCACCACGTCGTGTATATTTCAATATGACAAATTTCAAATAAACCTGGCTGCTCCGAGAATATTTGACTAACAAAGTGCATTGGGTCACAGTACTTTCAGTGAATTTAGAGATAAGAAAAGCAGATCTAAAATTTTGTTGAGGTCTGGTATTTATGTATGTGAATAAGAAAAAAGCGAAACATGCGGCAACGTTGATGCTAAGTACAGTAAATATTTGCCAATGTTTGTAACGACTGTACAGTATTTGTGACATAAATGAGTAAACTCTGACGGTATATATGGATTTGACTAGAGTTATTATGAAAAGGCTAATCTCATTTTAAATATGTGAATATGCTGTTGTTGTTTTAGTTCCTTTCTGTAATGTTAGGGCATGTGCAGTAAGACAGCTTTAAGATATGTTAGACATTTGAAAATATAGGACGGATCTTACGTCCTATTACGTCGTATCTTTGGCACATTATATTTTAATATATTATGAATTGATAATACTGCTTGTTATGCCCGGTAATGGGTCAATAAGTACAAATAAAGTTTAATGTTTTACCAATCATGACCTTTGTTTTTGACCTTAATCTTTGATATAAATACACAAACGAAAAACAAACTATTATATACTAAAAATGACCTTTATCTTTGGAAACAACATACATAATTATAAAACTAAATATACGAATACGAAAATTTTATTCAGTATTAAACATGTTAAAACAATGTTTATAGTCTATACAAATATAAAGTACATTGTGAACAAAAACATAGAAAAAAAAGTAAATAAGAAAATGCTATTTTTACATTATAAATCGTCCAGTTATCACCAGTTATCAGAAGAGATTGTTTAATGAAACGTTATTCTAATTTAAGAAAGATAAAGAAAGTATCATGATAAATGACCTTTGCCTTTCATTAAAACATACATTTTAAGCAAAATTGTTTATACTAAATACGACCTTTATCTTTGATAAAAAATACATATAAAACAAACCGTTATATACTAAATATGACCTTTACATTTTAAAGAAAATACTATATACTAAATATGACCATTATCTTTCATAAAAAACATACATTTAGAACCAAACTACTACATAATAAATATGACTTTTATCTTTAGAATTACGGTTCTTGAGTAAACGAGAAAAAATGAAAAGGCTTTTTCTGTTTCTACCTTATCTTTGATACATTGAAGTATAACAAGGGTTGTAGTTTTACTTTTAAATGAACGTGTACAAGTGTAATATAAAACTGTAATTAAAAAGGGGTTAAATTGAGGCCAATCTGCATTATTTATAGGTAGCGCCTTGCATTCATTTCTTTAAATGTTTTCATTACCCCGATAACCGGCGAGGACGCAGTGCCAACAGTAATAAGATACATGCATTCTTAAATATACGTATATTTAATCGAAATTTACTTTTGTGTTCGAATCGATATTTTTCATGGAAATATTCACCTGCAAATAAAAGCCGAGTTGTATATGCTATTGTCGTTTAAGTTCTGGCTTGGAACCGTTGTGAGTTCGTATCTAGAGTTCTGAAATTTATCAGGCTGCATGGTTACTCGTCCAAATATATCTTCATGTACGAACACAATAATGTTAATTAATCTGATGCTATATTTAACATGTCGAGTGAGATAACACAATGATGCGATATTGTGACATTGTGTTTACATAATTATACCAAGTAAGTAATATCAAAGTATTTTAACAAGTTCAGGAATGAAATTGTTTAATAGCTATTCACAGAATCATTTTTCATTTGTTTCATCAACATGTTTGATAATATTTAGTAATAATTGATTTACAACTCGTTTGAATCCTATGCAGGAAATAATGTGTTTATTTATGGAGCAACAACCCGGAAAATGTGCTCCAAATGGTTGAAGAATGGTAAATTATATTACCAGAGGAACTATCAGACGGCTGAACCCACACGCTCTGTCCAGTTTTTAACACGGCGACAGTGTCAGCTGTATGACAGTCGAGATTATCGTTGTCTTTAATGTATGTCCTAGTATATGCTACACCATCAACCATTATATCCACGTACAAATATTTGTTATTAAACACACAAAACGCTATAGTAAAAAGATATGTTCCGTTTGTTGTGGCCGTAAATTTCCCTGTCTGACTGCTGTAGGCATCTCCTTCATTGAAGAGTACTACAGGAAACACTATAACTTGACCTACAGGAGCGGCAGTGTGAGCATTTAGTCTTGCCTTGAATGCCACAGTTGGTGTCACAATCTGATCTGAAATAGCATCCAAATTAAGGTTTACAAAATGATGTTTTAAAAAAGAGGATATTGAATGAGTGCACACTTCGGCGAATTGCTAAATCAAATCTTGATTAAAATATAGATAACGATTAATGCGTCTAATTTCATTTATTGCTTGTATGCAAACAAAACTTTGTTGAAATTTATTTACGGGAACAAGCATAATGGAGCTGGTGTACATGGTCACCCAGCAAACAAAAACTGCAAACTGAAACTATATCATATATGACTTTGTTTTAAATCTATGTTATGAATTTCAGCTCGATACGACAATCATAGAATTGTACCTTCTCTTTATTGGTACAAGTTTCTTTATAATTATGTACTTAAATTAGAAGATACTGTTGTGGAATTCAAGACTACATAATGATTATGATGAATAACACCCTAAGTTCCCTGAAATAAGGAAAAGGCGACTGGGCTAAACAGGTCCGAGTGCGATACAACGAGGGTGCCTTGAGGTTATTGACCACTCGTGTTTTTATTTATAACCTATATTCGCTCATATTGCCTAACAATATAGATAAAACATGATAACATAAATATTTTTCCGACAGATTAAGGGCTTCAATACTCTCAATACTCTATCTATTACAATGTACCGTGGCTTATGTTTAATTTTCGTTTTTAATTACAACATTAGTACAATACCATGACGCCAAGGAAGGACAAGAGATGATGCTGTGTATTATTTTCGCTGTTATTTAATTTAAGGTAAAATTATTTATATTTTCATGAGACTTTATTGAACAAGTTAAATAAAATCATATTATTCGAGCCTCTGCCATGTTATATTCTTTTCAATGTCTATACTGTGTTACGTTATCATTATACACAGCACTATGACTTGTCTTACCTTGACATCAAGTCATTTTAGTCATAGGGCGTACGTTGCCGAGTGATTAAGGTCGTTGACTTAAAACCACTTTCCCTTCACCGTTTTATGTTTGATTTGCGCTAGGATCGAATTCTTTCATGTGAGAAAAGCTGACGGTACGTCTGTGGTTCTACTCAGGTGCCCGTCAGTGTCTTAATTAATATACAACTAAGTTATTCCTTTTGTAAAGCTGGTTAGTAAAATAAATATGGCCCTTATACTGTTATTGTAGAACGCCCCCCCCCCTCCGCCACACTTACACAAACAATAAATTTAATAAAATCTAAGGAAATGTTCGGAGACGGACGACACGTATTTGTATGTTTTTACTCAAGAAACAGTTCTTTATCATTTTTAATAACTTATATTATAAATCAACATTCCTTTAGGTTTAAGTCAATCACCTGTACGTATAAATCAATCTTTTTATTTTTTAGTTTACTTTTAAAAATATTGATATTTTAAATGTTACTCTGCTTTGATCCTTATTGTCAAATAGCAGAGACTTTTTAAGAATAATACTAAAAACATATACACATAGATAAAATGTCGATTTAAAAATAGATTTACAGAAGTTGACAGCTTTGATCATTTTTGAGAAGACAATTATTGAAGTTTAAGAAGACATAGATTATCTTTTTGATACTTCAATTAGTAGAATGGTCATAGGTACAGAATCATATATGTGTAGACATCAACTATGAACTACATAGCAATGGTACGTTCTTAAACAGTCATTTGAATGAACCAAAATTTATTTTACTAATAAGATTTACCTTTTAAAATTTGCAGTTCTTTTAATTTTGTATCAATGATCTTTGACGTTTTGTTTTGTAGTGCTTCGATTGTCTCACCAAACCTTTCCTGTGTTGTTTTAATGCTTAATGTATGTTTCGCCTGTTTTTCAACCATTTCATTCAGTTTACGGTCAACGCTTGTCACTTTTTGTTCCATTTCAGATTTCATTCTCTCCATTTGAAATTCCATGCGAACCATTTTCTCTAAAACTTTCTCTTCGAAATCATATTTTGAACAGTGCGGTTCCTCTGACTTTGCATATGTCAGTAGGTAACTCAAAAAGAAAATTTTACAAAATGAAATTCTCATTTTTATGTCCAAAGTGTCACAAACGTATCTTACAATGCGAACAAGTTTAGATAATCAGGAAGAGGGTCTAGTATGAGGGAAGCACAGGAAACATCAGTCTTATATACCACAAATTTAACACCACGAGGGAAGTTTAAAAAGTACAGTCTTAGCTTATTAGTTCATAAGTGCTTTTCATATTAATTTTGTTTGTTTGTTTCATTTTACGCCTATTCCCAGTAACAGTATTTCAGTCATATAGGCGGAATTAAATTTGTAGTTCTCAAACAAGGTTTATCACACACCCGTGCCGATTTTGCGACTCCGTAAATATGGTATTGCACGGCCGTGCATATATTTTGACGTGACGTCATTAGCGTTATACAAACATAGTGTAAAGACGCGCTAAATGCTAGCGTTATACTATAGACGCGTCAATGAAAAATGACTCTTATTTCACTTTAAACGGTCTTTATTTTGGGTATGTGATAAATAGAATATTAAATTCGTGTAAGTTCATTACTGAATTTATTGCACTCGTTGAATAAAATAATATTATGCTCGCCAGAGGCTCGCATAATATAATTTTATTCAACTCGTGCAATAAATTCAGTATTGAACTTACACTCATTCAATATCCTCTATTTAATAGGAACATAGTTATGTGGAAAAAGCATTTAAAACAGTTGAGAAATTTATAGTCATTCACAATCCATTTACTACAATACATTTTATTTTAAAACAATATGCCTCAGCAATCAATGTTTTCCTTTAATTCTTTGTAATGGAATAAGAGCACGTTAGATATTGAACAGCTGAAAATTAGCCTTGAACATAAAGTTATGTATCGTAAAGGTAGGAAAATATAAACAAAGTAGTATTTTGACTTCCATACAAAATACTAATCCACTATAATTATGCCAATTGCCAAAAGAGCTAAAGGTACAAAAGATAGATTTTGTATATCGAAAATAAGTATCTTTTTGGAAACGGAAACAAGATACAAAAATAAACAGTTTTTGAGGCATTATAGGCTTTAAGAAAAAATATGTCTTACTTTTCTATTCAAGGCACTTATATAGAAGATATCTGTGAATATTACTTCATCAGGCTTATCCTATAAATGCATTAGATAGGTGTATCATTGATAACACTATCTAAAGTTTCTTTTAAAAAGGAATGGATTTGGATTCAGGCATGCAGTTTTAAACGTACGATGGTTTTCAGTTTGAATAAACATTTATAATTAAGACTATATTTTTGGACTTTCGCAATAGTTGCTGCATAAATGCAAATAATTTGTAAATGAATATTGATACTTTTATCTGGAAAAAACGTACATTAAGGCAAATATCCGATATTTTCCGATTGATGTAACCAAGATAGAGAGGGTTATAAATAAAGAATGCATGGGCGAAGTGAAGTTCATTAAAACTGATCAAGCATAGTGATATTGACGTGGGGAAACATTGGCGTAATATTATTCACGAAGCCTGCATGAGAAAATTGACATTCGTGAAGATTATGTAGACGAAATTCTAATACTGCACAGGCGAAATGTTTTCTTCATACAAAACGTCGTGAGCACAATTACATGTATATCTAATAAGGCAAAAGCAATTCACGAAGACGTGTTAAATTGAAATTTACGAAGGTTGCATGGAATAAAAGATATTCATGGTATGTGCATGGCTAGAATGATATTTATAAAGACTGCAAATGAGATAAATTAAGGTTGAATGGGCGAGCGAATGGGCAAAAAAAGTTTTACATTTTACCATCACAGTATTGGTCATATGGCGACTTTCCAGCTTTACTGGTGGAGGAACATCAGGCATCCCTTCCGGTCATTATTTCTGGCACAAACAGGAACCTAGTAAGAACCTGGGTAGAAGCACAAACGTTTCCTGCGTTAGCTAGATAGCTTCATTTCATGGCAAAATTAAAAACCCTGTTGGGATCCGGACCCATTACGGTTACGGGCAAGTGGGTTGAAGTCAAGGACCTAAAACACTTGGCCACGGACGCCCACAAAATGAGAGTAATTCAGTCATTACATCTTTCGATTTCTCAAAAATTTAGCGTATGTATCACTTTAAAAAAAACTTGTTTGTTGTTTGCTTTTATATCGCAGGAGCTTTGATATGACCAGGCACAGTTGTGTAGAACTTACACCTTTCGAGATTATCACATAAACAGGAAGCATTGAAGTTTGCCGAGTTGATATAAATCTACGTATTGGTAACTTTCAGAACACATCCTTGATTGCCAATAATCATATTTGTCGCTTTTCAAACGGGAAGGCCAATGAAAGGGTTAGTATCTTTGGATACTTACTTTTTTAACTACCCTCTAAATTCTGACAATCTGCTCTCAATAACGGAGAAAATTGTCAGAATAACAAGATATGTAACACATGCTAAATATTTAATGAATATCTCACGGATGTTTACGGCGTTACCGGAATCCTAATTGTAAAAAAATAAATCCTAAAATCCTAAATCAACCATGGCATAATTTACTGCGTTTCTCACGGCACATTATCCTTATGTCTGTTGTTTTTTTGTAAGAAATGAAAGGAAATACAGTTAAACCCTTGAACCATTTCCGTATGTCTGTATTTTTTAGGAATGAAAAGCAAGTACAGTTTAACCCTGGAAATGTATTATATAAGAAAAATATCATTATATTCATAAGTGCTTTAGACAAGATAAAGTCACTTTATTAGATACACGGAAATAGTTCTACAATATTTTTTACTACTGCTATTTTACATCTACTGTTTTGTTTGATACCTTGTTTCTACTTTTGTTATTCATACTCCGTTTCTACCTTTTTGTTTGTTACCCCGATTCTACCTTTTTTGTTTGTTACCCCGTTTCTAATTTTTGTTCGGTCATTGTTAAAATTACATTTAAAAATAAAACCCATTAGAATGTTGGTGTATTTATTAAGATTTGAAATCACTTTATTTGATACTTGAGTTTGGAAGGTTCGTAAATATCTAGGCGTGAAGCTTAAATACCCCCGGTTTACTCCAAGATTCCATATGACTGAAAAAAGTCATGCCATATAATAAATATGAACAAGGCAAGGAAAAACAATTAAGATATGAAGGGTTATCGTAGCAAACTCGAGCATGAGAATTTGTCTAAACATTGTTGATATTACGAGTAAATTACAAGATTTAATATGTTTTCATTTAATGAGTTTTACATGTTCTTCGCTCACAGCAAGATGGAATTACACAATCAACGGCAGCCCGTAGGATATTTTACGATTTGTAGACAAAGCTGTTTTTTGTTTTTGAAATGAAAATTCAAAACATACATTATCCTTACAAAAACTGATCAACTTTCTTTGGAATGAAACTAAAAGAAATTCGCAATGTGTGGGAAACATACCGGGGATGACTAACGTTTCATATTATATTGACATTAAAGCCACACGCCTCCAAATTCATGCTTATTTTCATGTAATGTTTAAAGATGCATTTAAAAGTAATATTTTGTAAGGTGAACTAAGAAAGTAATTTACACATTGCAATCGGCACTTGAAATACCAAAGAGGTCCAAATATTCACACAAAATAAAACAAACTTTCTTTATTAGTCACACAGTAGGAACATTCAGATAAATACTGCAAGATCGGTCTTTAATCGCATTTAACATGTAAATTAATACATGAATATTGAATCCAGATACCTTTTCTAAAATCTCTGAAAAGAATCTCAAATTTGATTTTCTTGAAATACAAATGTATTTTGGCTCATATGGAGGCAAGCAGCTTTAAGAGGGCCAAAATATTGTTTTTGTCTATGTGAGTAGAGTTTAAGTCATAAATGCTATTAAAGTAATATAGTGATTAATTATGTTTAATCGTGACGGATGTGTAAGTGCATGGGAAAACTTTCTCACAAGTACACATTTGTAGTTCCTGTTAGGCAGTGATCGAGTGACAAGTGGTTTAATTAAAGCTGGGACATACGATAAGTTATAGTATGTCCCAGATTAAAGTCAGCAATATAATTCACACAGTCATGAAGGACGTAACAGACTGAAAGTTTGAAAAAAGTGTCAGACATTCGGTTTAACAAACCCTTGAATTTTGTCATACCGGTAAACAATCTGTCAGACCGACACATTTACAGCTATGAAAACAAGCCAGGTATTAAACATTTTCCCCTTTATTTCAATAATCTTCAAATTAAACTCAATCCCTGTTATACAGCATCAGTTTATTTTAGTTTAACAGGTCATCCTGAAAGTCTATCCTCCTGATCTGGATTGCACAGGATGTCGAATGCCCTGTTAAATTAAACGTATGATAATTCAGGATCTTCGACAGCAATAATACGAAATTTGAGCATCCAGATTTAAATGTATTATTTCTTAATTTTTTAACATTTTACCGGCACTGTCGTAGAAACATTCCCGCCCTTTCTTCCATTTGCGTTTAATCTATCAAGCATGTTTTTATGCTCATTTTTTCTTTTCTTTTCTTTCTAACTGCATTTATTTTCTCCTTTTTCTAGGCAATTGTAAATTAATACTACGAGTATGCTGTTCTATAACGCCGATTGTACGGCTATCAGCCATTGGTCTATTTCACGATATTGACCAATGAAAATAATTTTTACATAACCCGGTTTTCAAGGAAGAGTAATCTCGCTAGCAACAAACGAGGAAATTATCAATATTTGTCTCCCTAGCCCCTGAAAAAAATTATCGGACTGAAAAAATCGTCGGACTGTGTGAAAACATGTTGGTCGTAGCAGCTATTGGCGAAGGATCAAAGTATGAAGTCTAGTTTCTAAAAACAAAAGAGCCAAGATTGCCCTAGATCGCTCACCTGACCAATCATTTCATTATAGTTCAAGCGATATCAAAAATATCAGAAGTAGGTAAGCTCATATTAAAATGCAATTCAGCATTACAAAATTACACCCAGGATCTAAATTTCAAATATATATGTCAAAACACAAGAAAGTAGGTCAAATGACACCAAAAATATCAAAAGAATGTCAGACAATACCAAAATTCATCTCAGCATCAACAATTCAGAATTGGTCTTGGTCCAAATTATATGTCTGTATGTCAAAAACCAAGAAAGTAGGTCAAATGATATCAATAATATCAAAAGTAGGTCAGCTGGTATCAGAATTCAATTTGGCATCAGAAATTACACCCATGGTCCAAAATTCAAGTCAGTACATCAAAAAACAAAACAAGAGGGCCATTAAGTCGCTCACCTGTATATAGGCCCCCAGAGCGGGGCCAGTTTTGACCCAAGGGCTTTTATTTGAACAAATTTGGTAGACAGTATCTAAACTTTAGCTATTTGAGTTTTTTCAAAGAAGATTTTTTAAGTTTTTTGCTATACACATATAAGGAAAATCAATGACCCCCGGGGCGGGGCCAATTTTGACCCCACGGCTCTTATTTGAACAAATTTGGTAAACACCCATTAGAAGATGTTTCATGCTAAATATCTTAGCTCTAGTTCTTTGGGTTCTCTAAAAGAAGATTTTTAAGTTTTTACTATATGCATATAGAAAAAATCAATGACCCCCTGGGGCGGGGCCAATATTGACCCCAGGGCTTTTATTTGAACAAACTTGGTAGTCATTCATTAGAAGATGTTTCATGCTAAATATCTTAGCTCTAGCTCTTTGGGTTCTTTAAAAGAAGATTTTTTAAGTTTTTGCTATACACATAAATAAAATCAATGACCCCCGGTGCGGGGCCTATTTTGACCCCTGGGCTTTTATTTCAACAATCTTTGTAGACACTCACTAGAAGATGTTTCATGCTTAGTATCTAAACTCTAGCTATTTGAGTTTTTTCAAAGAAGATTTTTTAAGTTTTTTGCTATATGCATATAAGGAAAATCAATGACCCCCGGGGCGGGGCCAATTTTGACCTCAGGGCTCTTATTTGAACAAATTTGGTAGACATCCATTAGAAGATGTTTCATGCTTAATATCTTAGCTCTAGTTCTTTGGGTTCTCTTAAAGAAGATTTTTTAAGCTTTTACTATATGCATATAGAGAAAATCAATGACCCCCGGGGCGGGGCCAATTTTGACCCCAGGGCTTTTATTTGAACAAACTTGGTAGACATCCATTAGAAGATGTTTCATGCTAAATATCTTAGCTCTAGCTCTTTGGGTTCTTTAAAAGAAGATTTTTTAAGTTTTTACTATATGCATAAAGAGAAAATCAATGAACCCCTGGGGCGGGGCCAATCTTGACCATAGGGCTTTTATTTGAACAAACTTGGTAGACATCCATTAGAACATGTTTCATGCTAAATATCTTAGCTCTAATTCTTTGGGTTCTCCAAAAGAAGATTTTTTAAGTTTTTTAACTATATGCATAAAGTGAAAATCAATGACTGGGTTTTTTTTTTTTTTTTTTTTAAAGAAGGTATTTTAAGTTTTTTCTATCGGTTGCCAAGGCAACCAGAGTTCTGCATGGAATTAAATTCCTTGAACAATTTTCAAAGGTGACCACCAAAGGAAACTTCCTGGCGAGTTTGGATGAAATTTGTTTAGTGGTTTATGAGGAGATGTCATTTAAAGTAAAAGTTTACGGACGGACAGACGCAGGACGAAAAGCGATCACAAAAGCTCACCCTGTCACTTTGTAACAGGAGAGCTAAAAAGTACATCAAGTGATATCAAAAGTAGATTAGACGATATCACTATTTGATTCTGCATCAAAAATTACACCTCACCTCTGGTCCAAACAATATAAATATTGAAAGTAGGTCATTTGATATTTGACATAAGAAATTACATTTATGGTCCAAGTCAGTTTGATGACAATTGATTTAAAAATGTGACATCTAGAGTGTTAACAAGGTTTTTACATATTTAGGCGGTGTGACCTAGTTTTTGACCCCAAGTCCCATGTTCGAACTTTGGACCAATTTCCAGGATATTTTTATCAAAACAGCCACTAGATTGTTAAGATGATTTTACTATTTTTTTAGCTCCTGTGACATAATTTTTCATCTGAGATGCTCCATGTTCAAACTGGTCTATGCAATTGCCTATACACACATTTTGACAAAGTTTGATGACAATTGAATAACAAGAAGCGCCGCAATGCGACGAAATTCAGGTTTTCAACGACCAAGTTTTGATGCGACAGCATTCAATAGGTCAAAGTGCACTGAAGTTATTGAGTAGAAGCTGAAAATTATATTGTAAGCAAATGACCTTGAACTTGCTCCCAGATATGTAAGTGGCAATCCAAAGCTGCCACTCAGCAAGTTTGGTGAAAGGTCAAAGCAAACTCAATTATAACACGAAAAACGAAAACTAAATACATTAACCTTGATCATAGACACATGGGTAGCAATCCCAAGCTGCCTCTTGATATAAGCTTCCCATTCATCAAGTTTGGTGTCAATAGGCCAAAGCAAACTCAAGTTATTCAGCGGAAACTGAATTATATTATTAGTAACAGTGACCTTGACCTTGATCACAGACATCTGGATAGCAATTCCAAGCTGCCTCTTGATATAAGCTATCCATACACCAAGTTTGGTGTCAATATGCCAAAGCAAACTCAAGTTATTGAGCAGAAACTGAATTTCTATTTTTAGTAACAGTGACCTTGACCTTGATCACAGACACCTGGGTAGCAATCCCAAGCTGCCTCTTGATATGAGCTATCCATACACCAAGTTTGGTGTCAATAAGTCAAAGCAAACTCAAGTTATTGAGCGGAAACTGAATTTCTATTTTTAGTAACAGTGACCTTGACCTTGATCACAGACACCTGGGTAGCAATCCCAAGCTGCCTCTTGATATGAGCTATCCATACACCAAGTTTAGTGTCAATAGGCCAAAGCAAACTCAAGTTATTGAGTGGAAACTGAATTTCTATTTTTAGTAACAGTGACCTTGACCTTGATCACAGACACCTGGGTAGCAATCCCAAGCTGCCTCTTGATATAAGCTACCTACACACCAAGTTTGGTGGCAATAGGCCAAAGCAAACTCAAGTAATTGACCGGAAACCAAAAGTTGACGCCCGCCCGCCCACCCGCCCGCCGACTTCGGCATTACAATAACCCGGTTTTCGTTGAAAACCTGGTTAAAAAATGTGACAACTACAGTGTTAATTTTTGACCCAAGGTGACCCATATTCATACATGACCTAGAAATCATCAAAACAAGCTTGAAGACCAATTTCAAGGATATTTGGATCAAAACAGTACCCACTAATGTGTTAACAAGATTTTTCTATTTTTTGCTCCTGTGACCTAGTTTTTCATCCCAGATGACCTACGTTTAAACTCATTCGAGCAATTACCTAGGCAAGCATCCTTACAAAGTTTGATGATAATTGAGTCAAAAATATGACAACTAGAGTGTTAACAAACAAATAAGGACGACATACATTCAATGGTCCTTTTAGCTCACCCTGAGCTAGCTCAGGTGAGCTAAAAAGGGAGGGGCGGTGTTTTTACGAAGGGAAGGGGTTATCCTTAATGATTGAAAAACAAATGAGACAAGTGTTCCAGAATGACATCTGGGAATTATGGCATGTATAAATATTATCTATAGTGTTGGAATATTTTATCTTGTCAACTTTCATATGTATATACAATGAGCCAATCACAAACATAGCGAAATAGGTATTCCACAAGTAAACCTGTCTATATCCCTTGTGCTGCATATGTGTAACATTTTCCTTTACAAATACAAAATGTATATCATTATGTAACAATTTCCCTTACAAATATATCTGTCATTAACCACCGCGCTGCATATGTGTAACAATTTCCTTTACAAATATATCAGTCATTAACCACCGCGCTGCATATCTGTAACAATTTCCTTTACAAATGTATCTGTCTCTATCCCTGGTGCCACAAACGTTTAACACTTCACAAATATGTCAGTCTATATCCCTTGTGCTGCATATGTGTAACATTTTCCTTTACAAATACAAAATGTATATCTTTATGTAACAATTTCTCTTACAAATATATCAGTCATTAACCACTGCGCTGCATATGTGTAACAATTGTCCTTTACAAATATATCTGTCTCTATCCCTGGTACCACAAATGTTTAACATTTCACAAGTATGTCAGTCATTATCCAAGCGCTGCATATGTGTAACAATTTCCTTTACAAATATATCTGTCTTTATCCCTGGTACTACAAATAAGAAACACTTTACAATTATATCTGTCGTTATCCATGGTGCTGCAAATGTGTAACAATTTCCTTCACAAATATATTTTTCTCAATACATCACATTCAACTCCTACATGTTTACAAGTATTCATAGTAACACTTTCCATATGCCAAACTTTTTCTTATCATTTTCACATGGGTTTTTACTCCATCATTTTTTTTTCAGAATAGATACCCCAAAAATATAGTTATGTACTAGTCTTTTCTAGGCACTATCACCTGTTGACTTGCATTCCCTTCATGATACTTTCATTGGTCCTGCAGCTAGGAGAAGATTCTTCCTCGTGAAGTGTATAGATAATACAGGCGTGGCCTTTGTGGCAAATGAGCCAATCAGAAGATTCGGACTCTCGTTACTAAAAATAAAAAAAAATCGTAATAAAAATGGATATGACACAGATTTCTGCAAGAAATGCTCGGGTTTTTTTCTTTCGTTTTGATGGGTTTTAAGTTACTATACTTTTTTTCTATACTTCAAAAAAATAGAATTATATAGAATTGAAAAGCAATTTTATACTTTCAGGATAAAAATTATATAGATGATAAAACTTCCAGGATAGAAAGGATGAACAAGTTTTAAATTTTGCATTGCAGGGACAGAAATGATAAACAAGTATTTATACTTCAAGAACAGAAATGATAAACAAGTATTTATACTTCCAGGACAGAAATTATATACAAGTATTTATACTTCAAGGATAGAAATGATAAACAAGTATTTATACTTCAACGAGTGAAATGATAAACAAGTATTATTACTTCCAGGTCAGACATGATAAACAAGTATTTATACTTCCATGACAGAAATGATAAACAAGTATTTAAACTTCTAGGACATTAATGATTAACAAGTATTTAAACTTCCAGGATAGACATGATAAACAAGTATATACATGTATACTTCCAGGACAGAAATGATAAACAAGTATTTATACTTGCAGGATGTAAATGATAATCATGTTTTAACAATTCCAGGACAGAAATGATAAACAGGTTCATAATTCAAGCAAAATACATTATCCTCCAAAGCTTAAAATTTAGACCTCCGATTGATGCATTGTAGAAACTCAATCATCATGACACTCCATTATCCAAACAGAAAGATTTTCAAAGTCTTGTTTTGTTCATAATTTACAATACATTGTTTATAAAAAATTAAGTCTGTAATCTAGATCCTCTGTATTCCATAAACCAGATGACATTATTCAACTTAAATTAAACTCCCTAAATGCATAGTATCGGGTGAATCATATGACAAGCTCGCCTGGACAAGTGTCTTTACATGAAAATTCAATCATTTATCTGTTGATGCTTCTTAAAGGTGTTAAAATCAACTGTTTTATAACTTTGAAAGATGAAAAATCATTATACAACTGAGTCTAGAAGAAGTCCGGTAAAAGGAGCTTAAAGGCCCAACTGGACTATAAAAGCCAGCAGATGGCGCTAGGGCAGGTTTCTTATTAATTTTATGCATGCTTCACTTCAGGGACCCTTTTTCAAAGATTTAAGATTAATTACCAAATGCATTAAAATAACACTTGGCATGTTTGTAGGCATAGATATTTTTGATAAAGATTGACCAAAATTATTCAAAATATAACTTTGTAAAGTGTATTTCTGGAAAAAAATACTGGCTGTCAAATTTGAAATTTGAATTTCCCTGGGAGGAGCCATGTGATCATTACAGGTCATGAACCTTCAGTAGTAAACAGAAGCACGTGGCAGTGTTTATTTCAGGGAGAGAGATTTGTAGCAGACGATGAGGGAGATTTTCAGCAGACGACGCATTTCAATGCTGAATAAAACAATAACTTTTACTGACTTGCTTTATCAAATCCAACAAATTTACAATAATCCATTAATCTATGATTTTTCTTTTAAATTTCAAAGTACTGATTTAACTTGTATTTGAATGGTTTAAACTTCATGAAAACAGTAAAAGTAACTTCCAGGTATATTTCATTTACACTATATTTTGTTGTAAATATCTTGTAGTCAAAAATTACATTTCACAAATGTTAATCAAACTGAATGTTGCATATGCATAAAATTTTATTCATTAACAGTTTAAAAATATTTTAAATTCCTGTCAAAAACATTTTTAGCAGGTTGTTCCTAAAAGAAATGCCCCATGTATTAGGCACATCTTTTGGATTTTGATATAATTGTCTGACTTGATGAAAGACACATACAGCATTCCAGTGAAAAATAAAAACAACTGACTTCAGACTGACTTCAAACTGACAACAGATATTATTTTTGAAGTCAGTTGTTTTTATTTTTTTCACTGGAATGCTGTATGTGTCTTTCATCAAGTCAGACAATTATATCAAAATCCAAAAGATGTGCCTAATACATGGGGCATTTCTTTTAGGAACAACCTGCTAAAAATGTTTTTGACAGGAATTTAAAATATTTTTAAACTGTTAATGAATAAAATTTTATGCATATGCAACATTCAGTTTGATTAACATTTGTGAAATGTAATTTTTGACTACAAGATATTTACAACAAAATATAGTGTAAATGAAATATACCTGGAAGTTACTTTTACTGTTTTCATGAAGTTTAAACCATTCAAATACAAGTTAAATCAGTACTTTGAAATTTAAAAGAAAAAATCATAGATTAATGGATTATTGTAAATTTGTTGGATTTGATAAAGCAAGTCAGTAAAAGTTATTGTTTTATTCAGCATTGAAATGCGTCGTCTGCTGAAAATCTCCCTCATCGTCTGCTACAAATCTCTCTCCCTGAAATAAACACTGCCACGTGCTTCTGTTTACTACTGAAGGTTCATGACCTGTAATGATCACATGGCTCCTCCCAGGGAAATTCAAATTTCAAATTTGACAGCCAGTATTTTTTTCCAGAAATACACTTTACAAAGTTATATTTTGAATAATTTTGGTCAATCTTTATCAAAAATATCTATGCCTACAAACATGCCAAGTGTTATTTTAATGCATTTGGTAATTAATCTTAAATCTTTGAAAAAGGGTCCCTGAAGTGAAGCATGCATAAAATTAATAAGAAACCTGCCCTAGCGCCATCTGCTGGCTTTTATAGTCCAGTTGGGCCTTTAAAGGGGCAACATTCGCTGCCGCGGCAGCGAGTATTTGTGGGTGTGACTAATCAGTGATGTAAAACTGTCTGTTATAAACCATGTTATAAACCATGAGCTAAAAATAGAATGCAGTGTTAACCTACAGAGAGAATATAAACAAAACAGCTGATTTTACACAGGAGAGGTTTAATGGATGTTTTATATAACTCACAGATTAATCAGATTAATTAAAAGACATTATCAAGCCATCTTGTCCAGATATTATTTTTGAAGTCAGTTTTTTTTTCATCAAGTCAGACAACTATATCCAAATCCAAGGGATGTGCCTTACATGGGACATTTCTTTTAAGAAAAACTGCTAAAAATGATCTTGACAGGAATTTAAAATATTTTTAAACTATTAATATATAAAAAATTTATACAAATGATAAACATTTGTGAAATGTAATTTTGGCTACAAGATACTTACAACAAAATATAGTGTAAATGAAATATACCTGGAAGTTACTTTTACTGTTTTCATGAAGTTTAAACCATTTAAATACAAGTTTAATCAGTACTTTGAAATTTAAAAAAATCATAGATTAATGGATTATTGTAAATTTGTTGGATATAAATACTTTTTGATAAAGTAAGATCAGTAAAAGTTATTGTTTTTTCTTATCATGTATTCAGCATTCGAATGCGTCGTCTGCTGAAAATCTCCCTCCCTGAAATATATATCGTCTGCTACAAATCTCTCTCACTGAAATAAACACTGCCACGTGCATCTGTTTACTACTGAAGGTTCATGACCTGTAATGATCAGTTGGCTCCTCCCATGGAAATTCAAATTTCAAATTTGACAGCCAGTATTTTTTTCCAGAAACACACTTAACAAAGTTTTATTTTGAATAATTTTGGTCAATCTATATCAAGAATATCTATGCCTACATACATGCCAAGTGTTGTTTAAATGCATTTGGTAATTAATCTTAAATCTTTGAAAAAGGGTCCCTGAAGTGAAGCATGCATAAAATTCATAAGAAACCTGCCCTAGCGCCATCTGCTGGCTTTTATAGTCCAGTTGGGCCTTTAAACTTTACCTCTGTTAACTCATATGTTGTCAGGTTTACTTTTTTACCCTAAGACTGTCTTTAGACCCATAAAGTGTGTCCCATCCATATTTTTCTTTATTTCTTTAGAATTTCTAACCTAACGAAAATATGTCATTTTTGCAACCTTAAGATTTTTATTATTCTTTCCAGAAGAGCATTATCAAAAAATCCCTAGAGGTAGTCTTCAAGTGTCTTGGGGGTAATTCAAGTGTCTGGGGGGTATTTCAAGTGTCCTTTGAGGTAATTAGACAAACACAGGTTATTAAATGCTTTGTACTATTTTGAAGAGGCGGAGCAATATGAAAGTTTCCATATTTTATACTTACACAGAGAGGGAACTTGGTATACTAGCGTCCATGTCTTTATCCATTTCTTTGATGACTTTTGTAACATCCCACAGCTTGACACAGTTATCTAATCCTCCTGTATGATAAGAAGATGAGTACATTATTATCATTTATTATATACTTTTTAATGAAATATTGACGAATATTGATGAAATAAAATGCTAATTTTCATTTTCCGTATTTTCACTGTAAAAATTTATTTTTCACTACTGTAACAGTGAAACATATTTACCGTATTTTCACTGGTGTCTTGCCGGACTACTTTCTTTTAAATTCTGCCAGTAGACAAAAATTTAAAGACAATTCTTTCAATTGTAATAATGAACAGAAATTCAAGTTTTTTCTACAAATAAATGATTTATTTTCATCTTGTGGCATGAAAATTATCATATTTCACTCATGGCTATCGTCACTCATGAAATATTTATTTTCATACCACTTGATGAAAATAAATTATGTATTAATAGAAGAAACTTGAATATCCTTTTTTTTTTATTTACACCAACACAGCTAAACAGCTGAAGTTATATGGTGACATTCCAGCTAAATTACTGGTGGAGGGAGACCTCAGGCCCTGAGTTCAAGAAGATTTAAGAATCAGGATCAAATTTAAAAACTCAAAAATTCTCAATTGTTTACCCTCATAGATTAAATATTTAACATTGACTTGATAAATATGGAGTTGACATAGCGTGTTTATGAAATTTTAGGATAAATCTATTGTTATTTTTGCAAAATACAGGCAATTTACAGTTGATCCAAATATTGATCTTGATCCTAAAACTGATCCTTATTTTGATCCGAATAGTTATGTATTTGTTTTGTTATTTGTTGATTTTATCCCAAAATAGGTTGGTTTCTTTGCAAATCAGCCATTTTGTTATGCTTTAAATATGTACCCTTAATTTCTAGCAAAATAAATCAATTTTAGTTTTATAAAACAATGAAGATTAAGTCAGGATCATTTGATGGACATCCTGATCTTTTCTTAGTGAAAGCAGGGCCAGGTGTTTATTCTCCATTGCTTATCCCCCCGTAAATTTACTATTCAACATCATCTTAATAAAAGTGGACTTGTTTATGACATTATACAATACATCTGTAGTTATTTAACAAGATATCCTTACTTTAGAGCAGTAACAGTTTACTAGTAATATCATTTATCCCATACCCGTGCCGATTTTGCGACTACATACAAATGGTATTGCACAGCCGTGCATATATTTTGACGTGACGTCATTAGCATTATATAAACAAAGTGTAAAGACACGCTAAATGTTAGCGTTATACTATAGGTGCGTCAATGAAAAATGACTCTTTTTTCACTTTAAACGGTCTTTATTTTGGGCACGTGATAAAAAGAATATTAAATTCATGTAAGTTTATTACTTAATTTATTGAACTTGTTGAATAAAATAATATCATGCTTGCCAGAGGCTCGCATAAAATAATTTTTATTTAACTTATGCAATAAATTCAGTATTGAACGTACACTCATTCCATATCCTATCTTTAGTGCACTTAGGTGATGATGATATGGGCTTTTTATAGCTGATCAACATACTGATCTTGATCCCCTAAATTTGACCCACATTTCAATCTGATTATAGCAACTTCCAAGCTTTAATGGCACAAGCAGACACCTGAGGAGAGCAGCCAACCCTCCATGAATTTTATTGGGCAGCAATGTTGAAGGTCATCAACTTAAAACCACTTGTTCCATCACTGCTGATGGTTCGAATCCCACTAGGGATTTTGTATTCTAACATGTGAAGAAGCTATCTAGCTAGATTACAAAATGTCAGTGGTTCTATTCAAGTGCATTTTGTGCCTGAAATAATGTGTGAAGGGGCACTTGAGCTGAAAAATATGACCTCTACCGTGTTGGTGCAACCGAAAATCAATATATGAGCCGCGCCATGACAAAACCAACATAATTCGTTAGTGTCCAGCATGGATCCAGACCAGCCTGTGCATCCGTGCAGTCTAATCAGGATCCATGCTATTCCCTATTAGTTTCTCTACTTGTTATAGAGTTTGTAAGCGAACAGCATGGATCCTAATCAGACTGTGCAAATGCCTAGGCTGGTTTGGATCCATGCTGGTCGCAAACCCATTATGTTGGTTTTGTCATGGCGCGGCTCATATGCTGAAAAGATGAGGTTAGCCAAGACACCAGTATAAAGACATGAAAAAGACAAGCTATTCCTGGGAAAGAATCTAAATACATGATGACGCCAGATTCACCTGCGAAGCAATCTAAATACATGACAAGGACAGAATATATCTGGGAAATACCCCAAAGTCAAGATAAATTCTAGAGTTTAAATTCCTGATAAATAAACAATTTACCTGTGAAAAAATGTCTAAATACATGATAAAGATGGGATGTACCTTTGAACCAGGCTAAACACATAAAGAAAGAAGAGTATTCCAGGGAAAAGTCTTATTATATTAAAAGACAAGATATACCTGAAGCCAGGACAGCTCCACAACGACTAAAGCTAAGTGAGTAAACAGTACTTGTATGGTCCCTCATCTGTGCCAACATATTGCCATTCGACACATCCCACAAGCAAATATTTCCATCTAAGCCTAAAACAAATAAAACACATGTAACATAGACTTGAATTTACACTTCGACTTTAATAGGTTCAAATTGTATTTTCATTGTTTTTTAAGTGTAACTAGATGGGTTTTATGTGGGTTTTCTTCTATGTCCTACCCTGAAGGCCAGGTAACAGTTATATATTAAGCTTTGAATTTGGAGCAGCCTATCTCTATAAATGTCTAGAAAATTCCTGCTACTCTCACTTTTCAAAATCTATAGTCTTGTGTGACACCATATTTTGGCCCTACCACTAACAAAGTTCTATGCTCCTGCGTTTATGAATAAATTATGCAAATGAGCCGCCATGTTGGAGTTTCGGTAAGCGTGTTGGAAATTGCTACCTGTTCGTTTTGAAAGCTCGTCCTAACTTACAATTTCCTTGAATGTATGAAAACTTGGTTTTGTTTGATTGCATATTGAATGATAGGTATTGCAAAATAAATATAATGAAAATCGATCAATAAAGTCAATTTAATTCGTCAGAATAATAAGGTTCTGTTGCAGGGTATCGGTAAAAGACTGCTTTTTTTCCCATTTTTGAAATTTATTTGAACACGGAGACAATTTTTCTCAAACAGATTTATGAATATACTTTACGTTGCAACAGAGTTTACCGTGTGTCCATTCCTTATTTAAATTGTCTAAGAAGTTAAATCTGTTTGTTTACATGTAAATGTGTACCGTCATTTTGACCGAGTGGAATAAAAACTACCATGACGGTGATAATACCGGATATGTAATGAAAATTACGCCGTGTAGTGCAAAGTTTTGGACATTGCAATTAAAATTAACACTTACGTTGACTCAAACTGTTCCTTGTCAGCAAAATTGAAACCGAAAGTAGAGGTTGTTCTAGAATCTAATCGAATAAAATGGGTGGGATTTAACCACCGCGCATGCCCTGTGCGAACGTATTGTTTACATCCGGTCGTAGCATAGGGTAAGAGTGCAAACTTTGTTAGTGCCTACATTGGATGTGTAAGTTAGTCCTTAAAGGGACTCCACTGATGCCTAAAAACACTAAATTTGAATTTCTTTCATAGTTGAGCTGGGGCACTTAAATCAGAAAGATATGCAAAAGATAATTAAGAAATATACTCGGAAATAAGAAGAAAATCGTACTTTCTGCTAGTCTCAGCTCAATTTGCATGAAAAACGTTGCAAGGCTTTTAAATTTTAGGTCATTCTTTATAATTAGTATAATCATCCTGGAAAAATGGAAAATCATGAACATTATTAGTCAAGACCTACATCAACTGAAACATCTCGAAAAAAATTATTTCAAGTCCTGTCATGTCAAAAAACCTTAGCAGAGTCTTCTTACTATTAAAGAGTCTATAAAAATGAAGAAGAAAAAATCTGAGCACACTTTATACTCATAATTAAGAAATAATAATAACAATATCCCAAACAATGACTTAATCGCTAAATAAAATCAATGTTAGAGTTGGATGGGACGAATTATATCACGAGGATGTAGCCTGATAAAGCGATAAAATCACTGATTGGGACATACTATTTCGATTCTAACACAACATCAACAAATAAATGGTGCTGTATCTGTTATCAACTTAATTGCGCCTGATTTGTTTCCTTACTTATTTTCAGCGTGTTGTATTTTTAATTGTTACATCACATGTCTAGATATAGAATGTCAAACAGTGATTTTAATGCTTAATGACACACACTTTCGGTCTTTCTATTATCAATAGGGAAAAATGCAAGTCATGTTAGAATATGATATATAAAAGATTTTTATAATTACCTGACGATGCCAATGTTAGAATATGATATATAAAAGATTTTTATAATTACCTGACGATGCCAATGTTAGAATATGATATATAAAAGATTTTTATAATTACCTGACGATGCCAATGTTAGAATATGATATATAAAAGATTTTTATAATTACCTGACGATGCCAATGTTAGAATATGATATATAAAAGATTTTTATAATTACCTGACGATGCCAATGTTAGAATATGATATATAAAAGATTTTTATAATTACCTGACGATGCCAATGTTAGATTATGATATATAAAAGATTTTTATAATTACCTGACGATGCCAATGTTAGAATATGATATATAAAAGATTTTTATAATTACCTGACGATGCCAATGTTAGATTATGATATATAAAAGATTTTTATAATTACCTGACGATGCCAATGTTAGAATATGATATATAAAAGATTTTTATAATTACCCGACGATGCCAATGTTAGAATATGATATATAAAAGATTTTTATAATTACCTGACGATGCCAATGTTAGAATATGATATATAAAAGATTTTTATAATTACCTGACGATGCCAATGTTAGAATATGATATATAAAAGATTTTTAAAATTACCTGACGATGCCAATGTTAGAATATGATATATAAAAGATTTTTATAATTACCTGACGATGCCAATGTTAGAATATGATATATAAAAGATTTTTATAATTACCTGACGATGCCAATGTTAGAATATGATATATAAAAGATTTTTATAATTACCTGACGATGCCAAGTATTTGCCATCTGGTGAGAAACAAAGGCTATGCACTGCCCCCTGAAATGCATTAACATAGTATATCAAAATTTTATTAGATTGAATTGCATTAGATTGAAGTACATACAGGTACTCAATTTATCTAAAAACACTGTGATATAGTGCAACGCACAATGTTGGAAAATGAATCAAAATGTACAGCACTTTGTGTTATCAAAATGTACGTACCCTGAAAATATCTAAATGTACACTACCTCTAAATATATCAAAATGTGCACTACTCCTTAAATATCAAAATGTACACTACCCTAAATATACCAAATTAAAAGGTCCTGATGAAGATCATTGTAATGATTGAAACTATAGTAGACTTTTATAAATAATTTTAACCTATAAGGTGGTGACGTGTGGTTTCTCTTAGTCCTACTCTACCTGTAGTTTAAATTAAAATGCAATCTAACTATCAAAATTCACAATAACCTGGTTTTACCAAAAACTACAGTACCCTGAATCTTTCTTAATGTACAGTTCCCTAAATTTATAAAAATGTACAGTATCCTGAATATATCATAATGTACAGTACCCTCCAAATATACAGTTCCCTCAAATTTAGCAAACTGTACAGTACCCTGAATGTATCTAAATGTACAGTTCCCTAAATTTATCTAAATGTAAGTAACCTGAAAATATCAAACTGTACAGAACACTGAATTTATCTAAATGTACAGTACCCTTAAAATGTCAAACTCTACAGTACCCTGAAATATTAAAAGACACAGAACCCTGAATGTACCAAAATGTACAGAAGTCTGAAAATATCAGATAATATGTGTGTCAAATGGTTTTTCTGAAGATACTTATCCAAAGTTAGAGAAATTATGAATTAAATCAAAGTCAAACTAGACAATAAAGACTAAGCTATAATACACAAGCACTGTTAATCAATACCTTATGTCCAGTAAGTGTTCTTACACAAGACCCATTCAGGACGTCAAATATCCTTACAGTTCTGTCGCTGGACCCTGTGGCAACATAATTACCATTGGGATGAAATTGCACACTCTGTAATGTAAATGATTCAGAAGATGACTATCACCATCTGTTGTTTTTTTTTTCGTTTTTGCGTTTGTTAATGTCACACCTAAACAGTCAATGGTGACTTTCCAGCTATACTGCTGGAGGAAAACATCAGGTGCCCCTCTGTGCATAAGGCACAAATGGGAACCTAAGTAAAAGTAAGATAGCTGGATTATAGGATATCTGCCTCACATGAAAGATTCTAAAGTCCCTGACATCACTTTCTAAAAGCAGACAGTAAAACATTAAATCAATCAAACCTGTTTATACCTTTGTCCTTGCAGAATGGCCTTGACCTCTACACAATATTAGTTTCAGAAAGCTTAGAATTTGAGGCAATGTATGTGAAAAACCTTGCAATGAATCACTGATTTAGTTTATATCGGATTCATTTCAATTATGTAGACAGCTATTAACTTACAGACAAACTAGTCTGATGTGTTAACCAATGATTAACACCGCCAAATAAATTACTGATTAATAGTGTAAATAATTACAGAGCTGGTACAAAATTTGTATGTACATATTTCAAAATGAATGTATGTGTATTTTGTAACAAACTCACGTCAACATCTGAAAAATGTCCCCCAAATATTCGGATAGGCTGGTAGTGATCTGTTGTCCAAAGTCTAGCAACCCTGTCATTTCCACCTGATACAAAATAATGACCATGTGGACTGAAATAATAAAATCAAATTTATGACGACTTAAAAATAACAATTTTTTTTTAAATAAACTGAAATTTCCCAATATATCCAGCTAAGTTTTCAAGGACTGTTTGGGTACAACTTTTTCTGATCACTGTTTTTCATATGTGTGATTAAATTTATTTTGTTTATGGATGCTTTCTTAAAAAGATTTTTTAGTGCTTTACTGTATTGAGGAGAATTATTTCAATACAATGTATTTTCGAAATAGATGAGTGCTTCATACCCTTGCATCAAGGGTTTGAGTTTAACTTTATTTTCCTGAAACTGTACTCTGGGCCACAACCTTTTTATTCTATTATTGAAAAAGAAAAGTGCTTTCTATAACAAGAGCTGTCAGAAGGACAGCATGCTTGACTATTCTCAGAGCTTGATATTAAAACCAAAGCCTGGATAATGTTTAAAAAGGGCTGTTATGCTGTCTTTGTTTCTAAGGCCTAAGATCATTGTTTATATGGCACGAGTTCTGGGATTTTTGGTTACAATCCCTAACTAAGATTAATGATTTTATGGCCCAAGATCATTGTTGATATGGCCTGATATCATATTAGATTCTATTAAGCCTAAAATCAGTTTACGTGATCATTGTTCATATGGCCTTAAATCATTATCTATATGGCATAAAATCATTGTTTATATGGCATAAAATCATTGTTTATATGGCCTAAGATTTTTGTTTGTTTCATTTTACGCTGTTTCCCAACAGTATTTCAGTCATATAGGCGGGTAGTTTCCTAACCATCGTTCCTGGAGAGTTACACTAGTACTAGACTACCTTCCTCCGCGCTAAACTACCAAAACATCTCCCGGGGATCGAACCCACGCCAGAGAGGTAACTAGATTAGAAGTCATCGACTCTAACCCCTCGACCACAGAGGCGGTCATATGGCCTAAAATCATTATCTACATGTATATGACATAAAATCATTGTTTATATGGCCTTGAATCATTGTTAACATGACACACATTCATTTTTTTTAGTATATAAATTATCATTCTATGGGCATCGATAACATGACAAAAAGTCACTGTTAATATGACAAAGTCATTGTTCGAAAAAAAAACATGGTTTACATGGCACAAAATCATTTAGAAATTTCAGCTAAAAATAAGATATTCACCTGAATTTCACATCCCAAACTGGCGCGTTGTGACCTTTGTATGACACTAAATTTGTCCACGTCTGAAGGCTCCATAACCGTACTGAAATACATGAAAGTCATGTAAGTCAAACAAGATTCCATCAGATATAAATACGAGGGTTGTCCCAAAAGTCCGTGACAAATTTTATAGCCGGTTCATTTTTAACGCCAATAGAAAATAATTCATACATATAACCGTTAAGTTTATTATTTAACATTACAACAAATCATTTACAAAAAATTTACCTTAGTTACTTAGAAATTTTCAGTATTAACGACATTGGTTTGAGTTGTCGGCGCACGTCAAATAATTTACATTTTGTTATGAATAGGCTGAAATTAATTACATATATTTCAAATATCTGATGATGTGTCTGCACAATGTCACGTTGACTTCCTCTGCTGCTATGTTTAAATCATCTCTGAAAATTTTAGTTAAATAACTTAAAAAACGAAAAAGATACGAATAAATGAAAATATCTCATATAAAATGGGAAAGTTAAAATGGCGACGTTCGAAGAATTTGCGGCGCAGTGAACATGTCACTCAGGTTTCATGACTATTGCGAGAAAACACATGTAACGATTTTCAACAAATATACCAAATATAACAGTTTAGCAACATATTCTAAGCAATTGTGTACAAAAGGCATGAACGAAACTAGAGTTTTGCTCTACAAAAAGCGAAAATAAGGATAACACGGATAGGAAGGCCGATCTTCGTCGCCTTTTTCCTACAGCTAAAAACAGGAGTAACGAGACCGGAAGTTCGCGTATAGCAAAAATTAATGTATGCCATCAAAACATTCAACAGACATTAACAACCACATGATTTAAGTCAGAAACTGACGATTTATTGGTACCATTATTGCGTTGAAAGCCATTGAGAGTATTTGAGAAAGGCGCCTTATATAGATTTAACGCCGTCTTTGACGTTGGACGTGCGCCGCGATTCAGTTAGTTTCCATGGTGTTTATGGCATATTTTTGTTGTTTGTTGATATTTATCTCTGAAAATTTGTGAAAATGTTGAAATGATATGGGTTTATAACATATTAAAATATCAAATTCGTACCCGTTTCATTTAGCTTTTAAGCAATCTTGTCACAGAATATTGGGACAACCCTCGTATACCTATATCAACATTCTACGTGGGTCAAACTGGACAAAGATATAAATAACCTTCTTATTAATTGTATTTCAATATTGTTCTCCTTTGCCTAATTTCTACAACAAGAGGGGTGATTGCATAGTGGTTTAAAGAGAATTGTTGGCTAGAGCTTTTCTTGAGTATTCAAGAAATAGGATGAGCTATTGAACACACCTTTGTAATACTCCAGTTGTTCTAGTAATTTCAACCCATTACCTTCAGTAGTTTTGGAGATACCAACTTATACACAAACAAAACAACCCGAGTGTGACAAATGTGTGTTCAATAGCTCTCCCTATTCTTGAGAAGTATTCATGTTTCGACATTATGAACAAGTACTGGAGAGGGATGGACAATAGCACACTAGGACAATAGTTGTCCTCCCCACCAGCCAAATTTAGCAGTGGGCTATTGTCCCATTGGACTATTGTCCTAATGCGCTACTGTCCTAGCAAGCTTTTGTCCTAGTGGGGTATTGGCCTAGTGGGATATTGTCACAGCGGGCTATTGGTCTAATTGACTATTTCCCTAGTGGGCTTTTGTCCTAATGGGCTATTTCCCTAGTGGGCTATTGTCCTAATGGACTACAGTCGACTCTCGTTATCTCGAAGTCATCGGGACCGTCAAAAAAATATCGAGATAACGAAATGTCGAGATAAACATATTAGGGTTTGAATAATGCAGAAACTGATTTTTACAAAAAAAAAAAAAATGTGCATACCTTATGTCAAATAAATTATGATACCCCCATGTCTTGTTTTCATAGGCCTAGTCAATATTTAACAAAGGAACATTTGCGGATGTTAAGCAGCGGAAATACGGGTGTCTGTGATAAAAACACATAGTGAGGTTTACTAGTAATACATCAATATAGTGATTGGTGGTTGATCCGGATATCCTCCCGGGTAATTTATCGGGTCTTCTCGAGATTGTTCGACCGCAGATTGATTTGGAGGTGATGTTGTGATACAATATTGCAACGATAGAGTTTTTATACTTTCACTTTTTCATTTACATTTAAAGTCATAATGAATTGATACAGTGTTTTACGAATATTTATAAAGAACGTAAAATTCACTCATTTTGAACATAAGTCAATAAACACGCTAATTATTAACTTTTAAAATAACAGCTAAACTTGTTACAAACATAATCATCATTATGACACGCTCTATTGAGCAATTATCGTTAGTGTTTTTCACAAGTCTGAAGGGAATAGATGAAAGAAAACTATTAGTCGAGATAAACAAAGGATAATAGTGTGAAAATAACTGTTGGGGCTGAAATTTTACATCGAGATACTGAAAATATCGAAATAAAAATATCGAGATAAACAAATATTTTCAATATAGATAAAAAAGAAGAAAATTGGGACTTTCAAAATTGCATCGAGATAACGAAATATCAAGAAAAGCGATGTCGAGATAACGATAGTTGACTGTATTTCCCTAATGGGCTATTGTCCTAATGGGCTATTTCCCTAGTGGGCTGTTAACAGCACTTGAAAATGATTGCACAATGACTTGCCAATGACTTAAGGAAGTTCAAGGTGAATAAAAGGAAGTTCAAATAATCTCCTAAATTCCATCATGATTGAGCTACCATAACACTTGACCTCCAATAGGCCTTAGTCACCAGTATTGAGCTAGGGCAGCCTCTATACATTTGGTAGCTCCATGTTAATACTGAGATAGGAATCTTTTTAAACTTGGAATGGACTGTTCCAAATTAAAGTGACATTATGTCCATACAAGTCAGTGAAAAGAAGAAACTGAAAATAAATTGACATTTTTCCATAATTGTGTTCAATTTCATACTTAACTATGACAAAAATATAATTCACTTGACCAAAGGAAATTTCTATATATATAAATACTGTTCAGAATGGACCAGTAATGCTCAATTCTTCAAAAGAGTGGGGCAGTCTTTTTATAATTAAGGTAAGTTTTATATTGTATTATAGTTTTATATTGTATTATAATACACTTTTTATAATCAATTATTGGTCAGTTACCATAATAAAAGTCAATCTTTTGAAGTATATTACTAATTCAACTCAACTTGAAAGCGAAAAATGTGCATATTGTCACTTTAAAAGCTGGTCAATTGTCAATTCCATTACACAAATTCATCAAGTTAAGGGATAATTAAGTTATATCATTCCTCTTACATTACAGGTTCATTATAAAGCAGGGAAGTGTTATTCTTCGACACAAACACTCACCTGTGCCATCTTCGGAACAGGATGTGAGGTAGCTTCTATCGGGAGAGAAGCTCGTGCTGTAAACCGGCCCGCTGTGTCCTACCAACAGTTTTGTATCTTCAGATGTTCGCTCATCCATCATTCTCTCCAATACGTCATCTGAAAATAGAAAATGAACGGAAAAACGTTTGTTAGAATCTGTGTCATAAAACTGCTGCTTATGAAAATAAACACTTTAAAAACTATTACGTTAAGCAAAAAAGACTTTTGTTTTAACAACATTCTATATCAAATCCTCTTTACTATGAAAATGCATAACCTCAAGAAAATGTAGTATATATAGACCTTGAATTAGTGCGAGACTTTTTTGTTTAGTTTTAACCACCAGAGGCTCAACAATTGAGCACTTGAGAAAATGAGCACATGACCAAACTGAAGGAAATTACTTTTGAGTTTCATCCATTTAAAGACATTTTTCCTGCATTAACAAATTTATTATGTTGCAACCACACTGAAAACTATCTTGGATTTTTAATCAGTACTTCAGAGAAGGGGTTTTCAATCAGTACTTCAGAGAAAAACAGCAGAATCTTAAGGTAGAATCAATCAGACAAAATTTCAAAAAATATTTTGATTGTTTCTAAGGGGAAAATAGCTTGTGTTTTTTTTTTCTGGTCTTTTTTATGGGGTGGGGGTGATTGGGGGTCAAAACAACATCTGTTTTACATGTGGTATCATTTCACTGGTAAATTAAATAAATAATAAGAGCTTTCATTAGACTGTGCGCTTGATTATTTTTAGTACATGACAGTAAGAAAAGGACCATAACTCTGTAAAAATGTACGTCAGAGTTATAGGGCCTATCAGTGTGTGAAATGTCAACCAATTAAATTCAGTAGTTTTGGAGATACCAACTTACACACAAACAACCTGAGTGTGACAAAGGTGTGTTCAACAGCTCTCCCTATTCTTGAGATAATCAAGCTAAAAAACATTGTAAGTTCTGAAATAATAAGATCTAACAGTCTCAATATGGGGCTACTAAGTTTTTTATTTACTTTCAATTTCATTTCACTTGCAAGCATTCTGGAAAGCAGTTTTAAGACATTTATTTAGTAATTAAGGATAGACATGTAAATCTTTTTTTAAACAGCTTATCACAAAACCTTATTTTCAATGAAAAAAATATAAGATATAAGACATTTATTTCAAACCAATCAAAAGTCTGCATAGAACATAAATGTCTGTTAAAAGTTGCCTTGCTGTCCATTATTTAAGACCAAAGCTGTACCAGAGTAGAACTATCAACCTTTCTATAAGCTAGCTGGATAGCTTCCGCACATAAAACCATCCAAAGTCCCTTGCTGAATTCAAATGCACATCAGTAATTGTCAAGTGCTTCCAAATCATTGATCTTAACACCTTAACTACAGAGCCCCCTAACACTCACCACACTCTCCTCTCCCCCACCCATAACACACACGGTACTCACCTACCCCCCACCCCCCCTACCCTTTCATGCCAAATATGAAATTAGTCACATGACTGTATGAAGTTACGTCAACAAGTACCTGCTTCCTTATCGATGATTTCCAAACTCTCTAATTGCTTCATACTTCGGAGTTTATTTGGCGTAAGTGACCAGATCTTGATGTTTGAATCGCCAAACCCTGTGCACATCAGACTGGAGTCTTCAGATATTTCAACGGATGTTAAACTGCACAAATTATACAACATACACATGAAAAATGAGTTCAGAACATAAGAATATAATAACCTAATGGTGTGAACACTAAAGAATAATGCTGCAAACACCAAGAAGAGCCATGAAGGGCGTCTTTTAGTGATGTTACTTCACATCCTTTGTTTTGTTTCTAATTCTATGTGTAATAAGTGCCGCTGAAGAAGGCCGAAACACGGTAAGCTACAGCTTTTATAATTATATACCGCAAATAAGAAATTTTATTTAACGATACCCCTCTTTATCACACATGGTGACACCTGTGCCGATTTTGCGATTCCGTAAAAATGGTATTACATGGGCGTGCATTTATTTTGATGCGACGTCATTTGCGTTATACAAACAAAGTGTTAAGACACACTAAATGTTAGTGTTACACTATAAGCGCGTCAATAAAATAAGAATTGTTTTTCACTTTAAACAGCCTTTATTTTAAGCATGTGATAAATAGAAAATCAAATTTGTGTAAGTTCATTCCTAAATTTATTGAACTAGTTGAATAAAACAATATTATGCTCACCAGAGGCTTGTATATTATAACTTTATTCAACTGGTTCACTCATTCAATATCATTTAATATCCTCTAATTTATTTGTAAAATCATGGTCAAATAATCTATATAGATCTTAAATTAAAACAAGAGCTGTCCGTAAGACAAGAACACGCTTCTATAATCAGTTCATGACAGTTAGAAAAGCGCAAAAAGATAACTCTGAGTTATGAGATCTGTGCACATCATGTAAGATAATCATGGGGAACAAGTGTGTGAAATTTCAACCCAATTCCTTCAGTAGTTTTGGAGATGCCAACTTGCATGCAAAAACTTAAGTGTGAAGGCAATGCGGACACTGACCCTGGGCATAGTACAACTGAGCTTTTCTTATTCTTCCAACATGCCTGATAGTTAAAAAGAGCTTTGGTAATGTAAAATTTTCATATTTCAAAAAAGGGTTGTTTTTTTCAAATCCTTGTTTTAGTTATTGGCCTTGGAGAGAGTCCTATAATGCATTCAAAGAAATGTATACAATTTTAACCCATTTCAAAGCCAGAATAGATGTAATAGAATATGAAAATATTTGAGGTGGTATGCAAACTTTAACATAAAGTCGAAAAAGGGGTGTTTTTCTGATAAAATGTTTGATAGGGTTACCTACTCCTGTCTTAAGGTTGGGAGCATGATGGTGAACAAGTGTGCAATGTTTCAAAGCCATATGTCAATAGAATTTGAAAACATTTGAGGTGGTATGCAAAATTTAACATAAATTTCTAATAGAAAAAGGGGCATCATTCCGTCAAAATGCTTGAAAGAGTTACCATCTTCTGACTACAGATTGGGGGCATGATGGTGAACAAGTGTGCAAAGATTGAAAGTCATATGTCAATAGATCCAAAATTTACTCTCATCCAAACCTCTTAAAAAGTGTATATTATCTGCTGCCAAAATTATTGTTTCTGTTGTTAAAAAGAATACTTTCAATATGTCTGTACAAAAGAAAAACATTAGTATATAATTATATTGGCCTAAAAGCAAAAAGAAGCATACAAAAACCATTGCTAAGCTATTAAACATCATAAAAATATAAGAACCTAAACGTTTGTCATGGAACATTTTATTAAAAGCATCACATGGCCTACCTAACAAATGTAAATGACTTTACTTACCCCTGTACAGCATTATGAAATGTGTAGAAGCATATAGAAGGGGGAGAATTGGGTCCTATTTTCACCCTCTTTAGGGCCTCTCTGTATGCATTAATCTTTTCCATTTTATCATAGTCCTTCCTGTAAAAGTCAGAGAAAGAAATATTTTTATTAATATCTCATTGTCTTGTATTTCAGTTTTTTCTTTGTTTGTTAGTGTTTGTCAGGTTTTTACGCCAATTTAAAAAAACAATTTTGGTCATATCTTGGAGATTTCCTGTTCCAACCAGCAATCCTGAATTATTAATGTGTAATTACCAATTTTTCTGCAAGTGAACAGCTATTGATCCTCCATGATTTCTGAATCAGTAGTGAGAGACAAATGACCAACATACTTGAAGTCAGAGATCAGTCGTCACAAAAAATTGCGTCGCCTAAACCCCCCCCCCCCCACCCAAGGATCAAACCAGTGACCCCTGTACTATAGATTTGATGTTCTTCCTATTGAGCTTGCATTTCGGAATAAAACATATGAGTAACAAATGCTGATATACTAGGGGAGCTAGGTTAAATCTACTGGTTTAAACAGAGACATCAAAGAAAGGAAAATACCCTAAAAAGTTGTCATTGTATCTGACATTTCAGAATAAAAATTGAGAAGTCAGATTTGATAAAGGGGAGAGCTATTTTTCTAGTATACTGTAGAAGTCCAAGATAACAAAGTTATTAAATTTCATATTTTTTACATTTAAAAATTGTTTGGTTTTTTACGACGCACCAACACAACTTAGGTCCTATGGCGCCAAAAGTCTGAAAAGATGATTTTGGCTAACCTTGGGTGTTACAAACTCAAAGCAATACCAGGGTTCAAAAGCACCTCGTCTGCTGGAGTAAAGAGATACAGAGACTAGTAATTCGAACCCATTTAGTCGCCTCTTGTGATCACATAGGGATAAACAGTGGTTGTAATTCTGATGCAACCCATCAGCCACAACACGTTTTCAGAATTCTAATGCCTTAATCCTTCAAGGTCACCCCTTTGCCACAACACATTTTCAGAATTCTGATGCCTTAATCCTTCAAGGTCACCCCTTAGCCACAACACATTTTCAGAATTCTGATGCCTTAATCCTTCAAGGCCACCCCTTAGCCACAACGCATTTTCAGAATTCTGATGCCTTAATCCTTCATGGTCACCCCTTAGCCACAACACATTTTCAGAATTCTGATGCCTTAATCCTTCAAGGTCACCCCTTATCCACAACACATTTTTAGAATTCTGATGCCTTAATCCTTTAAGGTCACCCCTTAGCCACAACACATTTTCTCTACCACTTAAACCCAGACAATTTGGTTACAAAACCTACAACTAGAGTGGTTAAAGTTGCAGTCTTGGTCAATGACCTATAACTATGACAGTGTCATTCTGACCAGGTTTTATACAGTAGGTATCTAAAGTTTTGTATTTTGAAATGGAAATCCATTAAAAAATTGGAAAGGACTGTACTTTATCACATAAAACGCGGCACAGGAGTGTAATTAAGCCATTTGATAAAAACGATATTACACTAGTGTAATAACACTTTGACGTGACGTCATTTGCGCTATATAGAAACATAGCGTTAAAGCGCGCTAATGTTAGCGTTACACTATAGGCGCGTCATTGAAAAATTACTCATTTTAACAGTTTACTATTCTTATTTTATATATGTGATAAAAAGAATATTATATTTGTGCAGATTCAATACTAAATTTATTGAACTTGTTGAATAAAACAATATTATGCTCGCCAGAGGCTCGCATAATATGATTTTATTCAACTTGTTCAATAAATTTAGTATCAAACTACATTCATTTAATATCCTCTATATAAATGTAAATCTGGACCAATTTATTACACAAACTCAGAAGATCAAGGGTTAAATACTCACAATTCAGGCATGGGTATTCTGGTAGATGCAGGAGCATTTGGGTCATTTCTTGCTTTCTTCATCATCAGTGGGTCTTTCTTCTGCTTCTTTTTCTATAGGGAGACAAAATAACATTCTTACACACTAAATACACAGTAAATACACAGAATCACACTCAAAGAATTACAATACAAAAATAATGAAAATATACAAAACTAACTATTAAAATTTACAATCATAACACATATCAAATAACTACGCAAATATACAATGATCACACAAATATACAATATTTACACAAAAACATAATACACAATAATTATGCATAAAATTATATACAATATTTACACAAATAAATAATACACAATAATTACACAAATATACAATAATTACACAAATAGATAATACTTGTTATATTTATGCAAATGTACAATAATTACACAAATACATAATACACAATATTTATGCAAATATACAATAATAACACAAATACATAACACACTATAATTATGCATATATACTATATTTACAGTTGCATGTATACAGGTATCAAGTGAGGTAGCGTCTGTTCCCTACTGCCAAATATGGTAAGCATGATGCAATCGATGAGTGTGTAATGTACATAATGACCTGAGTAAACTGGATTAAGACTTGTGTTAGATTATTTTTTATTTTAAATTATCGAGTGCCAACGGAAGATTTTTTTAGGCAGCATTTTTTTTTTATTTACCTTTCTATGGCTGCGTGAATACTACGGCAAAATATTGATACCAAACCAGAAAAAGCTTTGGATATGGATTTGTTTAACTTTTTAAAGTATGATATTTATTTTAATAATTTGAATGCATCAAATTCAAGTTTATTTTATACCATAATGATTTAATTTAAATCTTAATACAAAAAATAAAATTAAATTTTATATGATATACATGCAAATATATTTGTTTTACAGGGATTCTTATTTTATTTACATCAAAACTTTTAAGAATACCTATGTTTATTTGCAATTGGTTAGATATTGTTCCTTCACACAGTTATGTATGTTAAGTCAAAATGGTATAAAGACAGGTATAGATGGTATTTAAATTTTAATTTTCTTTGAGACTGTAATAAGAGACTCCCTGTCATATGTGACCTTTTTCTGAAGATCCCTTGGAAAGTCACATATGACAGTCTCAACTGTATTAAAGGCCATCTTTTGCATCTCTTGCTTTTTGGCAGTACTAGTCCAGTTATAGTGAAGTAGTACATGTATTTTGTATGGAAGTCAAAATACTACATGTATGTCTAGGTATATTGTAATTAATGAGTGGAGAAAATCTGTAAGAGGCTGGATATCTCAGTTGGTGGAGCTAGGGGAATGGTCAGACTGCACATTTGTCTCACTCTGTGACTGTCAACTCATCCTTGAACCAACTTTGCTTGAAAAATTGCTTGAGCTGTACTGTACTTGTTTACATTTCGCTACTTTTATGACAAATAATTGCACATTTATTGCTACTTTCTTAAAGGTAACAAGCATCTAACATTCTCTAAAACCTTTACATAAACATAAAACTCATGTTTGCCCTTTCTAAAGAAGTAAAAATTAATTTGTTTCTAAGGCATAATGTGCCTTTAAATTTCCATTAGGCTGATTAACATGTATTCTTAAAGACTTATTGAAATATGGCAACCCTAATAACATGTTGAACTGTGTCTGTAATTTTGTAACTTGTAAATCGAAAAGTTGCGATTGGTTCATTATCAGAATACTCGTTGTTTATCATTGCCTTACGGCGCCCAACATGAAATGATACTGAAACGTTCACTGATAGGTATAGAATTCTATATATTTTTACATTTTTTTTTTTAAAATTTAATTTCCTTGTAAACATACATGTGTAGTCTATACCCAGGCAAATCAAAGCCCTGGATTGCGACTTCCCAGTATAAATAGATTGCAAAAAACCATATTCCCCTAATTTTTTTTTAAATATTTCTGTCTATTTCTTTACTTGCAATTATATATCCAGCTCAATAATTGAGAGCACCTCATGCAGTGTTAACATTCATCTTTTAGTTCATACAAATTTATTTTAGTTCCATTGTGTTGGAAGCTGAAGCTTATTGAAACACTCTCGAATCCGTTCCTGGAACCAACCAGTACTAAGCAATGAATGTAAAGTTTCTTGCTTAAGGAAACAACGGCTTGCCCCTGACAGGGTTTGAACCCATGCGGTCAGCAATCCTTAGATTACTAGTCAGACACGTTAACCACTCGTTCACGCCGCCATTCATTTTTTCAATCAGAATTGAATTCTTTGAACAATTTTTAAAGATGACCACCAAAGGAACATTCCTGAGAAGTTTGGATGAAATTGGCTAAGTGATTTTTAAGGAGATGTCGTTTAAAGTAAAAATTTACGGACAATGGACGAAAAGCGGTCACAAAACCTCACCATGTCACTTTGTAAAGTGACAGGTAAGCTAAAAAGGGGCATAACTCCTAAAATATTACTTTCAGGTAACTACCCTATAGATCTTCCAGCTGTTCCTTGTCAAAATGAGCAAGTACATGTATTCCATTTTCATGCTAATACCTTAAGACTTTTTTTTCCGAACAGACAAGCTAATAACTTATGAATAAACAGGACCATGGACAGGACCATGGAAGAAAAAACAAAACAGGACAAAAGAAACATTCGTCATCTTTTATTTCTGTCCATTTCTACAAGTAAAACAGGACATTTGAGCAGAACTGGTATAACAATTATTGATAAAACAACAAACAGTGAAAATGAGCAAAGGTATCCAACTATATCTGTAAATTGACCAATCACAATTGAGAAAGCCAGTTTTCCCAATACTTCAACAGTTGCCATGGTAGTGTAATGGCTGGCCTGAATTGCACTTGGTGACCTCTGTGAACAGTACATCATGAGGGTGAAGGTCGTTGTCGTGACAACACCACTGCCAAGCAACAGCAGAAGATAACACAGTATGACACAAACTGAAAAACAAAGAAAAAAAATATATATAATAACTAAAAGGTATGAGATAATGCATATCAATTATACACTAACTTACTAAAATATTAAGAGCTATCTGTAAGACAGTGTTCGACTGTTCTCAGTACTTGACAGTTCAGAAAAGGAATTAACTCTTTTAAAAGGTAACTCAGAGTTATGGGACCTGTGCCTTTAATGTAAGATAATCACAGAGAACAAGTATTTTAAGTTTCAACCTATTCCCTTTAGCAGTTTTGGAGATTATCAGATACCAACTAGCTTAAACTTCACTATTCCCTTTCGTAGCTTTGGAGATATCAACTTGCTTAAACTTCACCATTCCCTTTCACAGTTTTGGAGATACCAACTTGCTTAAATTCAACATTCCCTTTCAAAGTTTTGGAGATACCAACTTGCTTAAACTTAACCAAAGTGTGACAGGGCTGCTCACACTGAAGATCTTTTCTGTTGGAACAAGAAGATAAAGTGAAATGCAAAAGTTGCCATGCCAAACAAAGTTGTGATGATTTTTTTCGCAAATCTCAGAAACCTGACCATCCGGTCAAGGCCAATCATAGGGTCAAGGTCAAATTCAAAATAGGTCAAAATAAAACTCTTGGCAGCCAAAGGTATCTTGCGTGTACATATAAAGGCTGTAGCTTAAAGAAGGAAGGCCAAGGTTACATTAGTCAACAGAAAAACATTGGATTAATAAAAACAATTTGTCTCATCTGTTGATCAATGTCAGAAAAATATAAAAATCAAATCATTCCATCATTTAACTTGATACCACCGCCTACAAGTATAGAGCCAGGTCAGCCTTCATATCTATGCAGTCTGACCAGGCTCTATAATGTTGTCTTTCTTTGTTCTGTTGGGTGTTATATCACATAAACGTAAGGTCATGTGGTATTTCCGGGC
Organism: Ruditapes philippinarum; assembly: GCF_026571515.1. Taxonomy (NCBI): domain Eukaryota; kingdom Metazoa; phylum Mollusca; class Bivalvia; order Venerida; family Veneridae; genus Ruditapes; species Ruditapes philippinarum. The sequence goes on from NW_026855409.1 coordinate 135,177, forward strand.
CCC